>NC_040024.1:12754712-12791661 GCF_000972845.2 Larimichthys crocea
AACACTGAGAATGGCGAGTGACTCGTGACTTTTTCCCTTGACGAAGACGAGACGATGACGAGACCACACAATGTTCTAAAAACACTGACAAAAAATGTGCCAATGTGCGTTTTTGTTGATGAATAAAAACGAGACGAAAATGTCATGCAAGAAATAAAAAAAAAATAAAAAAGGCCTCCTAGTTTTCATCTAGAAAGTCCAGTCCTGCTGTCATGTGTTTGTGCCAGCACTTCTTTTACTGTAGCAACATCACAGCCACACGTTTGAGATCCTCTGGCTGCTCTCGCACCTGTGGCTTGGAAACATACAGCATGAGAGAAAAAGGAGGAGAAGAGAAACACGGCGTACGGACAGCGCAATCTAGAGCATGAAACGGGCCTTAGAAGTCAGGCCCGACCCGGCCCTGGCCAGATAGAATTCGACCAGAGCCCAGCCCAGCACGTTTTGATTGACAGCTTTGTAGAGCCCGAACCCGTTATGAGTCTAGCCTCCCCATTTGTGCTAAACACTAACAGTGATGGTTTTAACATTTTAGTAGATGCAACTGGCATAAAAATCAATTTATTTATATTGAAATTTAACAATTGCATGTAGAAGATGACAGAACATGTCATAATAGGGTGTACCTGCTATTAGTAGATTAAAAAATGAAATCAAGTGCTTATTAAGTGTGTATTGAAACAACAGACAAGACACTTAGCAAAGTTGCATTGAAGATGAATTCATTCAATTCAATCAAGACATTTAATTAATGTGTTAGCTGTGGAACACAAGTGAACTGTAATTAATAAACAATAAAAATAAATAGAAAAAGACTAAAATGTTTTGACTAAAACACCCTGTGTTCACATTCACGACTAAAACTAGACTAAAATTTTGAGACTTTTAGTCGACTAAAATATGACAAACAAAAATGATTTGTAAAGACTAAAAGTGACTAAGACTACGAATGAACTTTGAAACAAGACTAAGACTAAATTGAAAAATGGGTGACAAAATTAACACTGATACCAGCATATGGAAACTTTGTGTTCTTGTTGTTTTACTTCAGGAATTTGCAGCTACCTCAGCTTGAGATTTGCACAATAAAAACAGTCTTTGAGGATAGCCTTTTTGGTTATGTTTTTTTCCCTGCACTGCACCGAAAATGTACCAAACCGTAAGGTCTGAACCGAGGTACGTACCGAACCGTGACTTTTGTGTACCGTGCCACCACTAGCGGGGGTGCCTATGGTTGAGATGTTTTACAGCATGAGTTGCTCTGGACTTTGAGTAGAATGGTTCACCGAAACTGCATGTTTATTGCAGTGAGGCGGGATGGTCTGAAACTAACCTGCTTACGGGCAGAATGGGTACTGGTACATTGGTCGTTTTAGAAATGTGTGAAAAAAAAATGCAGTGAAGTGTGAGAAACTACTGCAGGTGGTGTCAGAGTTATCCAAGTACAACTTGAAGACTGGATCAATAACAATAAACCTGGACCTCTGTGCTTGAAAGAAAAGATACAATAACAAAAGAGTAACACTGTGCCAAGTATCTTCAACTACGTGATAGTAAAAAAGGATTTTGATCATTCTTTGTCAGTCCATAACGACGTGGAAATACAAAACTACGACGCTGGAATAACTCTTTAAATTGGAGAATTGTGAGCAATGTCAGACACACATGAAGACGGCAAATGTATTTCTAACAAATGAACCTGCGTGTCTCTGTTGTGGAGGGTTGGTTAGTTCACTTCCAGTACAAACATTGTTTTGAATGGATGGATCGATGTGAATCTGAGTAAACAGCCCGGGCTAAATGCCGCTGATGTTGAGTTTGAATGAAAAAAGCAGCTCGCAGCTAAATAAAAATCCGTTTGTTTGGTTAATAAAACACTAAATCTCGAGTTAGTAACGTTACCGCCGCTCGCGAGGGTCGCTACGGCGAGGCCGTTAACACCATCCCGGTCACTACGTTCGCTAGCTAGTTAGCTTAGCACGCACGCACACACACACAACAACGTTACGTAGCGTAAGTCAACAAAGTTAAACACGTTAAATAACGTGGCGTAACTGCGGCAAAGCTACAAAGCTCTCGGTTGGTGGTTGTAAAAAAAAATGAGAACAGGTCTGCCTTCATTTACCTGGCTGAGGTTGTCCTTACTAGCATCAGCAAGGACCCCGTAGCTGCGATAGAGATCCTCGATAGTGACCGCCATCAGCGTGCGTCCGAGTGCCTGCCGCTCACAGAGAAGACCGCCGAGAAAAAACAGAACAAAGCCTCCCTCGAGTCACTCCCGAGCCGCTTCAGACGAATACACACAAATTACACCGTATTGTCGGGAAATGTATTCTCAGGAGAGGGGACGGGGAAACTAAATGTCGTGAACGATAACCCCCCGACCGAGAGTCTTCCCGCAATCTCTGGTGTGCTGGCTACGCTGCTACGGAACAATGAGTAGAGCGCATGCACACGGGGAGCCAATCGCCTGAAGACTCAGAACACACGTGACCGCTACTGTGCGCTGAAGTGGTGCGCAGTAAAAGTACTCAGAGAGGCGTTAATAGTTTGACAGAGTCTCTCTAATTTTCTTTTACGGGCATATAAATACACTACCAGTGAAAAGTTTGGACACACCTTCTCATTTAATGTTTTTTCATGACTATTTACATTGCATAGTCTCACTGAAGACATCAAAGCTATGAATGAACACATGTGGAATTATGTAGTGAACAAAAAAGTGTGAAATTACTCAAAACATGTTTTATATTTTAGATTTTTCAAAATAGCGACCCTTTGCTTTGATTACTGGTTGGCACACTCTTGGCATTCTCGCGATGAGCTTCATGAGGTAGTCACCTGAAATGGTTTTCCAACAGTCTTGAAGGAGTTCCCAGAGATGTTGAGCACTTGTTGGCCCTTCTGCCTTCATTCTGCGGTCCATCTCATCCCAAACCATCTCAATTGGGTTTAGGTCAGGTGACTGTGGAGGCCAGGTCATCTAGCGCAGCACTCCATCACTCTCCTTCTTCGTCAAATAGCCCTTACACAGCCTGGAGGTGTGTTTGGGGTCCTTGTCCTGTTGAAAAATAAATAATGGTCCAACTAAACGCAAACCGGACGGGATGGCATGTCGCTGCAGGATGCTGTGGTAGCCATGCTGGTTGAGTGTGCCTTCAATTTTGAATAAATCCCCAACAGTGTCACCAGCAAAGCACCCCCAGACCATCACACCTCCTCCTCCATGCTTCACGGTGGGAACCATGCATGTAGAGAGCATCCGTTCACCTTTACTGCATCGCAAAAAGACACGTCGGTGGAACCAAAGATCACAAATTTGGACTCATCAGACCAAAGCACAGATTTCCACTGGTCTAATGTCCGGTCCTTGTGCTTCTTGGCCCAAACAAATCTCTTCTGCTTGTTACATTTCCTTAGCAGTGGTTTCTCAGCAGCCATTTGACCATTAAGGCCCGATTCACGCAGTATCCTCTGAACAGTTGATGTAGAGATGTGTCTGCTACTAGAACTCTGGGTGGCATTTATCTGGGCTCTAATCTGAGGTGCTGTTAACTTGTGACATCTGAGGCTGGTGACTCGGATGAACTTATCCTCAGCAGCAGAGGTGACTATTGGTCCTTCTTTCGTGGGGCGGTCCTCAAGTGAGCCAGTTTCGTCGTGGGGCTTGATGGTTTTTGCAACTGCACTTGGGGACACATTTGAAGTGTTTGCAATTTTGCGGACTGACTGGCCTTCAGTTCTTAAAGTAATGATGGACTGTCGTTTCTCTTTACTTAGCTTCCAAAAATTTACCCTGACAAGGCACACCTGTGAAGTGAAAACCATTTCAGGTGACTACATCATGAAGCTCATTAAGAGAAGGCCAAGGGTTTGTTGAGCTGTCAACAAAGCAAAGGGTGGCTACTTTGAGTAATCTAAAATATAAAACATGTTTTGAGTATTTCACACTTTTGTTCACTACATAATTCCATATGTGTTCATTCATAGCTTTAACGCCTTCAGTGAGAATCTACAATGTAAATAGTCATGAAAATAAAGAATGAGAAGGTGTGTCCCCAAATGCAGTTGCAAAAACACACACACACACACACACACACACACATATATATACATATATATATATACATATATACATATATACATATATATACATACATATATATACATATATATATATATATATATATATATACATATATACACACACACACACATATATATATATATATATATATACATACATACATACATACACACACACAGTCATTGTTATAATTATCTTTTTTTTTAATGGCAATGTCACCAAATCTAAGCTAATGAGGTGTGAACAGATCTAAAAACCAGTTCTTCCTTTCACATCTGGAGTCAAATAATAAAGAATGAATTGTACACAATATGTTACACTTGCATGAAGTTGATACAAATATGAAGATCATGTTCATTTTAAACATGACTTATTATCAGTAATGCAAAGTCTGTTAACATTTAAGTTTAAAATGTCTCACTCTTGCTCTTCTCTTTTACAAGATCATTCAGAAAGTTATATTTTGTGTTATATCTACAGATATATAACACCAGCAGTTATATTGGCTCAAATGCTTCATTATGTCAACCAAAAAAGCCAAATCTTCAAGCCATACAGTATCCGACAATCCTAGCAGGCCATAAATAATATATTTATAAGAATGAAGCTTCGGGCCGCATGAAATCTGACCACGGGCCGTAATTGGATTGGACCGTGTAGGATGTGGCTTTATAATTCAATAACTTTTGTTTTAAAGTTTTGGTCTTTGAAATGTAATTATAAAAAAGCGTTGTATAAATTTATAGATTTGCTCATCAAGCAGTTGTGTTCTACCTTCACCTGACATATTGTATGTTATACACAGAAATGTGACCTGGGTAAAATTGGACCAAGAGTGCTGTATTTGACCTGTGACAACATCAAGAAAAAATACATCAAAACAGAAAGTTAGTGCAAACACTTTTATTCAACTAATTAATCGCAACAACAATTCTGTACAAGCAATTTCTCCCCTCCAATTAAATGTTTCTGACATAAAATGTTGTAACACAAGGAAGCAACAGATCAGAGAAATGTGGTTTCATAGGAATCTGATTCCTGCTCCAAACTGGATCCCGTCACATATCCTGTAAAAAACAAATCAGATGAAATCAACATCAAAGCCAACCAAGAATCAGATTATTTATGGTGCTAGGTATGATGACAAATGTATCCATTACACTGTTTAACTTCACTTTTTGTATTCTGATTTACTGTATTTTTCTCTGAGAACAGTGACTAGAGTTTACAGCTTCTTTTATCCTGCGGCTGAGACCGATTACAAGGGTCAGCTGTAAGTAAGTGTTATTTGAATAGTTTGTTAATTGGTTTCTCTGTCTTTATAATGAGAAGTTTCTGTCAGGGGTTTCTGTTGTTAACCTTTGTGGCTAAGATAACGTTCGATTCCTCATTATGGGAGGACTGAACTTCTCCTTAGTCATGCCAGGTGTAGGGTTAGGGTTAGATGTAGATCTGTATAGATGTGTGATACTTTCTTTCACTCTGTCAGACTCTAAACCACGGTGTGTGAGAAAAGACCTCTGACCTTTCAGCTTAATACTTAGTAACTCTGTATTCTCTGTCATGATGTTCTTACATATTACAGTTCTATGCCCAAACCTAATTTTATACCTGTCCATTTGCCTCTCACTGGCATTTCCCCCAGACTAAGACAGTAGACATGGGACATACAGTATTTCTCATGAAAGAGTGCTCTTACATTGTAATGTCATGTAATGTTGTGTATCTATATGATCATACACGAAAAAAAGCGTTTATTGTGAAAGGATCTGTATTGTGAAAGTTTTTGATATTGCTCCATATTCATTGTATTTGGTTTGATAATCCCTTATGTACAGTATATTTCACATGAATTACACTGCATTAGACTCATCTGTACAGGCGGCTTCAGTGTGATTGTTTGGTCTTTTTAAACTAAAATGTATCATTTATCTGTTTGAAGGAGGGCTATTGGACATCCAGTTTACCTAGTGTGCCTTAAAAAGATGTAAGAGAAACTCAAAACCTAGCTAATTTAACCAGTCCTACCTGTCTCCACTCTGGACACCCATGGGAATGCAGTAATTCAGCTCCAGCCTGGCAATGTTTCCCAAACGCAGCACAATGCCCAGTCCATACGACCAACGGATGCATTCTGCCAGTTTCTTCAAATGTGCTTGTGGCCCCTCACCTGAGTAAGACCAAACACATGAGCTCAGCCAGGCAGAAATAAAGGGCATCTGAAAAACCTGTCAAACCTCTGTCCAAACCTGAACTAGATAAGAGTGAGATAAAAGCTCAAACTGACTCATTCCTACCCAATAGTCTGGTTGTCTGGTCCATAAAACACAAACCTTTACATTGGTGTTCTTTTGTTTTCCAACTACTCACCATAGTTGAGATTGCAAAGGTTGCCGGCATTGAGGAAAAAGTGTGTTCTGAAGAGGTCACCAAACCCCCCCTTGCCTGGTCTAAAGGGTAGAGGCGTGTAGAGGTGGAGGCCTCCTGCCCAGTAACCCTCTCCTCCCAGGTAGTCACCTGTCATACCAGTAATATCAGCACACAACCTCTCAGTTAACCATCAAACTTCAGTCTAGTTATCAAGCAACTCAGCCAAGTTAATATCTCACCTTCACTCTGTGGGCCCATACTGTACATACTGAATCCCCTAATACTGGTGGGGCCGCCTAGATAGAACCTAAGAGATGGACAAAGGCACACAAAGTATAGAAAACTTAATACCGCTATGAACCCTACAGTTTATTCAATTTTTTTTTTACTTTGTTGTAAGGTGACAGTTGGTCTAATTGACCCTTCCTAAGTCCCACCCCTTTTTACCCTGCGCTCCAATCACAGCTGAGCAAGCTTTGGTCAGGACTTGGTAAACTTTTTCCTTTCCTGAACATAGATATGTGAAGTGCTAGCTCATCTACATTGAAAATACAACCACATTTTGAAGATGAATAAAAAATTAAATTGACAGGTGGCTTGTTTGTGCAATGCGGCATCATTTAGCCCCCAGTTTTGGATTAGCCAGGAGGTGACTGAGGCAGGACTGCCCAGATGGCGACTACCCGCTTAACAATGCCTCTTCAGAAACCCACGGGTGATGTCACTAAGACTAATTCCATGTTTTATACAATCTATGGTGCCAATTTGCCAAAATGTTAACAAATATCTGCAAAAAGAGGGCTCAAGGTTGATTTTGTGTGACCCCTACTCTTGTGGCAAATTGTAAGAGGGCACTACATTATTTTTCTGTACCTGTCTGCTATGCTGGTTGGCTTGTCACCAATCGGAAGGAGCAAACCGCCCCACAGTGAGGCAGAAAGGACCTAGAGGAAGAAGTCAAAGAGTTTAATGAAGTCGACCTGTGCACAGAATGATGTAAACAAACAAATCAAAGAACGTCAAGTTGTTGTTTTTTTGAACATAAATATGTTAGTGGGGCTAAAAAAAGTTTTTAGACATTAGTTTGTGGGTCATTTATTTTCTGCTGACACAGTATTCTCACAAAGCCTAGGTATGATGCTTGAATAACTTACCCAGCACTTAATATTTCTATACATCTGACTATTTAATACTGGTACTTTAGACCATTAAGTTAAACTATGTTAAATACCTTCACTAGAAAATAATTTGCCCAATAGCTGAAGTGTAAAATGCAGAATCTTACGGAGTCCCAGAAGAGTGTTTTGTTGAGCTGGATCTCAAAGTCCTCCTTCAGGAAACTGGCATCTCCTCCAGTGTAACCAGCAAGTTCCTACACAACCACAACACACATACAACGTCAACTGAACTGGCTCATATTGTTTTCATGGACCATTTGAAAAAAAAAGAAGCTCTGGCTTGGTGTCAAACAACAAACCTGATGGATCTTTAACAGGCCACCTTTTCTGGGAAGGATGGAGGAGTTTCTCGTGTCAATGACCATAGCATGCTGTAAAACAAAATGGCACCATTACACATCTACTGCTAAATACTGGTGTATTCCAACATCATCTCAATGGATATTCATTATTTTCCCACTATTCAAAATAATTCAAATCCACCATTAACTGCCTCCACATGTTATTATCATTTTTATGAAAAATGCTTTTGAAAGCCTGGCGTAAGCACAAAATATCTCTGACAGAGGACGTCATGAAGTAAAGTAAAATATCTAATTTAAAATTAGAAACAATTACCGAAAGGGATGACTTAAGGGAATGACCGCTCTCTTCCCGGACGGCAAACGAGGCAGTGCGAGCCAGACAGCCCAGCTCTCTCCACACTCCCTCCCACTTCAGGGTTTGGTTAGTCTTCCACAAAGGGAACTGTGGGTGGTAAATTGGCAATAAGACACCAGTTTATTAGTTTTATTTCTATAGATCTCTTGCAGTAGATGAGCATACGGCATACATTGTTTATAATATAGCAACTGTTGCCTCCAGACTTTGGAAAACCCCTCATCTCAACCATAGTCCAAACTCTGTTTTTACAAACCCAAACATCCAAAAGCTGGACTTTGGTTCCTACCAGAACAGTGTAATGCCTTCTGTTCTAGTTCTTTTCAGCTCATTTAGACATTTTTAGTGCATAAATAGAAACAGGTATCTTACACTCAGTTCTCCGGAGACGCCTCGATCCGTCTCCCTCAGTGAACTCCATGGAAACTGACCTGTTACTTTGTACACGTTGAGTGAGATACTGAAAGTAAAACAATGAAAAGAAGAAGCTCAATAACTTGTGAGGACTCTTTTACCATTTCACTGATGAACCAAAAACTATAGCTCCAGTGTCTGGAGAGTCATCTTATGTAGCTAACATCCAACATCTACCACCTGCTAATGAGGGCAGTAAAATGAACCGCAGACTGTCTACAGTATATGTATACATGTATCAATGTGATTAGACCCTAAAACCATTTAAAAAGATGTTCATATCTTACTTGCGCTCAAAGTTTCCTGGTTGAGGTTTGAAGAAGGACAGGCCATAGGACGTCTCTTTGGTGCCGTAGGAGAACTGAAAGGTCATTTTCTCTGCTCGACCAAATACATTGGGTAACTTCAGGCCGAGCACCTGAAATTAAAACAAGTTGAGTGATTAGGGTTCTTCTCCTGTATTTACAGGTGTGGTGGAAAGACATTTCTAAAATAACCTTTAAATTATTATTATTATTATTATATTCATGTTGAGTGATATTATCAAATCTGACTGAATTGTGTGTGTGGTGGCTTGATGTTAACCAGACACATTATAATAAGAATAATAAGAATATAAAGTTGTGTAAGATAAACAAACTATCATCAGGTATGACCTTATCTGGGCTGTACACCTGATCAGTGTATTTTGGGTAATCTAGTGTGGAAGGCTACAGGTGTACATCCAACATAAACTTCCACTGGCTAATAGTTATAACTCCACCTGTGACATAAGTTAGAAATATGTGATGCTTATCTTGTGTTTCTCCACAATCCACAGAAAGTCTAGATTTTCTGTGATGACTTAAAACACCAATAGACAGACAGATTTGGTTCGAGGTAAAATAACTTTATTTGTATCTAAAGAAAGGATACCAATGCTGCGGACATAAGGTGAAGTCAACAATGGAAACCAGCTTATTGAAGCCACTGCAGTGTAGGACTATGATTGGATCCAAATCAAGTAAGTAGATGTTGACATGAGTCATCATAGTGCTCACCATGCTTCCTTCGTTGTTTCCAACCATCGTGTTGTAGCTGCCCGTCATCCGTCTCAATTCGGTGACCTCAAATGTCACGTCGAGGCCATTAGGAAGAGCATCCTCACCTAGAAAGAAAACAAATTAGATGATGTATGTGAACAGATAATTCATTACCTTTTATAATCTATATATATATATATATATCTATATATATATATATATCTATATATCATATATATATATATATATATATCTATCATTCAATTTCTGGACCATGCAGTGATTGACAATACCTCGTGATGTGTCAATAACAACTTCAACTTTTCTGAAGATACCAAGACGCAGCAGCTTCTGCCGGGCCTCGTGGGACTTTCGCATCACCTGCACAACAACATGTACCATGTGCTGATGCCAGGGACAGCTACTCAAAAGTAACAATTAAACAAGTATTAATTAGCTTATTATTAACTTTATTATTATGCACCTACATCAATCAAGTTCTTTGCCCGGAAAACCTCAGAGATTTCATAAGTCAGCAGGTCCTCCTTGGTTCTCCCGAGACCATCTATATGCACTCGCTGAACGACAACCTGAAAAACAGGAGGGACATTTAGATCATCCAAAACCAAAACACCGTCTGAAGCTGCACTCTATAGTTGTGTTTTATATTTTATGTTTAAGGTAAGTAATCTAGCAAAGCTCAAACATAGTGTGGTGATGTGAGCGGTCAATGTCAGAGTGTGGTGTAATTAGAACAAAACAAATCTTACATCCTTGTTTTCAAGAACTTCTTGCTTTGGCTCTGGGTCAATCTCTGGAGCTTCGATGTCGTCAGGCTGAACTCCCAGCTCTGGCCCACGCATGGGCAGAGGGTCCAGGCTCTGCAACACAAAATATAAAGAAAAAAAATGATCAAAATGTACCCCAATTGAAGATGTTCAAAGTGTTAGATTTCCATTTACACTCAATTTGAATTATTTAGCCAACAAGAAGATTTATGGATCTGTACTCTAGTTCTTTGATTTCTACTCTGACCACAGACTTGTACAAGCCAAGTGGATAAGAAAGTAAATTGCTGCAGAGAGTATATGAGCATGGGCTGCCTGCAGGAAGACAGACACTGTGTGGAGGAGACGGTCAAAGACTTTATTTAAATACACAGCATCTCTACGTTTAATTATGGTTTTAATAAGTCGCTGCCATGTTTGTCAGCGAAGTCATTCAGTGTCTTATCACAGAGCTGCATGAGTGTACAGTGTGGGCCTGTTCATGCAGCACACAGCGCTCTGTCAGATAAGCCAGTGAACACACAGAGAGGTCAAAGTCAAAGCAAACCCCGCCACCGAACCGGTCCTTACCCTGGCATGGACGGTGCCCATGCTGAGCTCCGTAGGGCGCCGTCCCGGTGAATATGGCCTAAAGTCTGTGTGGAAAAAGACGAATGATTTTAACCTACAAGTAACCGGAGAAAGACGGAAACACTCCGTATTAGGAGGCGGCCATGTCACTTTCTGACCACGCCCTCTGCGGGTGCGCGTTCAACACATCAGCGCTGCAAAATAACGGTCTACTACTATGTTTATACTGTCAGTGTACTACTACTATTACTACTACTATACTAAAACTACTACAATAATAATAATAATAATAATAATAATAATAATGATAATAATAATGACAATATCTAGTAATATTAGTGTAGTTGGTATATGATAATAATAATAGTAACAACAACATATATATATATATTATCTATATATATATATATCTATATTAACTATATTATATATATATATATACTATATATATATTGTAATGTAAGTAATTATTATCATTATTATAAACTGTGTTTATACTCAATGTTAGGCTTTCATTACTATTGTGTGTTTATTCCTAACAAAGTGTGTGTGTGGGCTGATGAGTAAACCAAAGTATCCTACATATATAAAACATCATAGCATAGCAACATGCGGTTTTTAGGGGGTGAAAAATACCACAACAATATAAATGTTGACGTAAGTGTACAAAGGCTGGCAAATACTGAAAATGAAACTGAGTTAGAACACATGTTAACATTAGCAGTTTAATAATTATACAAAATGTACTTGTTTTACAAAAGACAGCTTCACATGAAGCCCAGTCCCAGTGACAACATGCAAATCAACATATCATGGAACATCAGCTGACAGGAGGG
This sequence comes from Larimichthys crocea, assembly GCF_000972845.2. Lineage (NCBI taxonomy): Eukaryota > Metazoa > Chordata > Actinopteri > Sciaenidae > Larimichthys > Larimichthys crocea. The sequence goes on from NC_040024.1 coordinate 12,766,638, forward strand.
AAACATCTAAATTCACGGTTGTTGATATGTTGCTGAGCACCTCTGTAGGCCTTGAGTCCTGTAACAACAAAATGAGACATAAATGACCTTCATGTGGTAAATTTTTAAATTCTGGTGACTATTAGAATTCACAAGCTGTTCTTACGCTTCTGTTTTGAAGGTGTCGTGGGATATTCTGTCTTCATTTACACCTTCAGGACATTCATTAATGTCTTTAATGCCCAGCGTGGTCAGAGCTGTGGGGGAAAAAGCTCATAGTGTCAATCAGGAAGAAAAAAAAACGTATATTATATTTTGCTGTATGAAGTTATAATTGGGTGAATTAAAAGTACCAATGCATAACAAATGAAGGAATAGGCTACAACATGTGAAACATTCTAACTTTAATTAATGGTTCTAAAACAGAAACACTGAATTAATTGAATTCGATGCGTGCAATGAAATGTTGTTTTCCAGGTGATTTTAGACTTTTGTTTATAATATAACTGTGGATTTATTTATATCAATCCTTAAATGACTCCTGCTCTCACCCTGCTTGTATTGGGTAAAGGTGATATAATTTTGATTAGCGGGGTCCAGTATCCCAAAGACTGAATCCAGGTTGGCGCTGTTGAACAGATTGGGCCCTTTCACACCCCTCTGCTGGGAGATCTTCAGCTGCTCCAGCTGCTCGATCAGAAACTCTCTGGGATTCTCTGAAGGACAGAAACAAATCACTGCTATCAAGGTGCACACATTATTGTGTTTTAGGTTTGCAGCAACCAACATATTAGGATACACAACAACAACATCACTAGAGAGAATACATATGAGCAATTCAAAGCTGATGCTCTATTCCAGTTCATTTTGTGGACAATATTAACACTTGTTTGTAGTGAAACTATTGCATAATGCCTGGCTAGAACTGTAACATTGGGTTATCTATATTTTATATCTAGTTTATCTTTATTACAGCGTGATAGCCCTCTTGTGTGTTATGTGTAAATATAATCCATCATAATGAAATCATCATTAAATAAGGTCTATATTGTGACTAAAGGCTGCTCATTACAAGCCTGTGTGTTTTAATTCGATCTAGCATGTTAGCTACTGCCAAGACAACACACGTGAAGACGCTGAGACGAAATAAAGTCTGACCAGGTCTGTAGAAGAAGAGCATGCCGGTCAGGTTGTCCATGAGCTCGATAATTTTGTGTTTTTTAAGATAATCCGCCGCGTCTTTCTCTCTCTGCGTCGCCATCTTTTCCGCGTCGTCGTGTTTGAAGCTGTTGCTATGATACGCCAACATCCAACGAAGGCACGCGCGTACACACACACACACACAAACGTTTGTACTAGTTTATACTTGTGAGGACCCTCATTAACATAAAGTCACACACACACACATTGTTGCAAATCATTTCTTTCAAACAAGTAATGATGAATTTTTCAGCCAGCAATTACTGTCACTGCTTTGTTTGTCTGATCAAAGGACTGTTGTATCTAAGGATGTTTCATTTAAAATGGTACGATACAGAGAAAAGCAATAAATCTTGAAATATTTACATCACTGGTGGCTTTTTTTGCTTGACAAGTGCCTTTTACTACAGTAGATTCATCCAAATTTCAAGGATTTCCACATAGAGCGCTTACATCAGAATCAGAAATACTTTAATAATCCCAGGGGGAAATTATTTACATCACAAAGTAATGACAAAGGATTAGATTGATATTTTTATTTCAAATAAATTTTGTCTGCTAAGGCGTAGTTGTTGATTGTTGCATAGCAGCTACGTTGCGTAGAAGTTACGCAACAATCAATGAACCAATATAATTATTAATCTGAACAGAACAGAATGACTTCATGACTTTTTATAAAACATATTCAGTAAGTTGTAAAGATGTACAGCTGGACAATCCAGATGATCTTGTTCCAGAGAAGATCCTTCTCCTGAGCAGCCAGACACCAACAGTGTAGCTTTTTATTCCACTTTCTTCCATTCAAAGAAAAAATGTCCCCGGCATGACTTTACTTCCAGGCATGCAGCAGTCTCTGGCTTTCCCTCCATCACACAGAGCATGTGTCCATCAGTCTACCTTTTGTTCTGCTTTAAGCTGCTGCAATGCAGCGACTGCTTCTTCTCTGGCTTTGTAGCCCCGCAGTTCTGTCCGGAGCTCCCCGGGCTTTGGTGGGATCTCTGGTATGCTCTGAAAATAATATGACAAACACTGTTAAACACATACTGGAAGATCGGGGCATGTTTTGATTGGCATGTGTTCCCATGCATAAATGTCAACTGCTGATAATATGACAAATCACATCAACGTATTTTCAGCAGCTATACTGATGTGTTATGCCTAACCTATATACAGTGTGACATGACATGTATGACCATAAATCCATATTTGAGACACTTTTACAACTAAAGTGTGGTGGCTCAATACTGGATTGTGGGAAATGTAGGATAATGTAAACAAATATAATATAGCTGTACAACAACACATGATATACTTATAACAGCAGCATACACAGTCATAGTCAGTTGTGTGTACATCACTGGTGCAACATTTTTTGTACATTCAGAACTTTTTAAAAGCCTGAACTTGATCATCATAATCATTTCAGTTTCAGTTACAGATTTATTTATTGATTGAATCTACAGAGCAAACACAAACAGACGAGCCTCTTTACCAGATCAGGTAGATAGTACTGGTGGACGGTCTGTGCTCCTGCAAACATGGCCAGCACACTGGCACCCAACATCCTCAGGTACCGAGGCCAGGACACACCGGCTGGCATCTTCACAGACTTCCTCGACCTGGCAAAGAGAGCAAGAGTAAACAAACCAGTAAACAATACAAAAGTAAGAAGAAGAAGCACGTGGTCTCTTTTTAATTTGGTGCCAAACACAAACACGATGTCAACTCATACTAGGGCAACACATCATACAATTAGACACTGATCAATCACAATCAATACTGACAACCTGTATCTGCAGCTACGGCTGAGTATGTGTTACCATTAGGGTACTCGAGCTAAGTGAAGTTCTCATTTCTAATATTGAAATATGCAAGAACACATATGACACATGCTGTCTGTGTCTGATGACCCCCTGCACAGTGAATCCAGTAACACAGAGGCTACTGTCTGTGTTTGTTAGCCGGGACAAACGTTTGGAAAACAGAAGAACAGACGTAAGTGACGCAGTTCAAACCTTACCTCCTTTAATTCACTGTCACGTTAACGCATGGCCGCAGTGTGAGGCTGAATTTCACCATTTTACGCTCAGCTGTCTGTCATTGGGAGACACGCAGGTCATGCTGTTTAGCTAGCACGAAGATTTACAAAAAGGAAGAAATGATGAGCTCTCACTCAGACTCTATCTTGAGATTTTGTTTTGTTGAACAGCCTAACTCGTTAGTCACATATAGCGTGTTGTCTTCTCAGCTTACATGGTTATTCCCCTTTAATACAGTGATACAGCGAAACATAATAACACTCCAAATAGTCTAAAAGGCTCAGATATGTATGTGTATTTTGTTTTTATGAAGGAGTGATGCGCTGTACTAAAACACGATCTTTGGTTGCTACGTTCTTCTGCAGTGTAACTTCGTGTCGGCGCACTCACACACGCGGGGTCCGTCGCCATCTAGCGGTAGACTGCACGGACCCCACACACAGACAGACAGACAGACAGACAGACAGACAGACAGACAGACAGACAGACAGATAGATAGATAGATAGATAGATAGATAGATAGATAGATAGACATTAGAATTAACCTATAAAACCGTATCCATATGTTAAAATGAAGCTAGATCAAAAAACGAGCTAGATCAAAATTAAATAATAATAATTACATTATGCAGAGTAATTAAACATGTAAAAAATGTGCAGGATAATTAAACATTTGTGTAGAAAATAAATATATAACTGTGTAAAGGAGTTAACCTGTGTTAAACATCTATACAAAAACTATATAAAAAATAGAAACAAAATGTTTTATACAAATAGAGAACTATATTAAAAAATAGAAAGTGACCGTAGAAATAAAAATGTTTTATACAAATACAAAACTATATTTAAAATAGAAAGTGACCGTAGAAATACAAAAAATTATAAATCTGGGAAAGAACTACAAATTAGTCTATACATCATTAACTGTGTATTTAATCGTGTTTAACTGAATAAATGACTTGTGCAGTGTTACTTAATCTAAAATAGTTTTTAATAATTATGTATTGTTGTTGTGTCAGCATAGTTGTCATAAAAGCCTCCTGATGTTGGTCTGACGCGTGCAGTACACTCCCCGGCCAGCAGGCGGCGCTGAGCGTCCAGTGAACCGGAACAAAGCGGAAGCTCGAGCGTTTAAATGGTCTTTGTTTTGGGAGGACTCGCAGCTCCCCGTCTGCTTATTTGAAAACTAAAGAACAAAATGTACGACAGGTATGTTAGTGTGCTCACACACCTTCATGTTCCGTTAATGTAGAGGTGGCCGCGGTGTGAGGACAGCTGCTGGACTGTGTAATGTTGTTAGCTTCACTGTTAGCTCAAGCCTCCACCTTCCTCCGGTGGCGTCCATCCATCTTCTTTGTGCCAGCAGCAATGTACCGTGCGTGCTCCAGTCTTTGCACAGCTCAGATCTCCACTGTGTACTATTAACGCGTTTGTCAGCAGAATGAATGTTAATGTATTCAAATAAGTCAACAGTTTAAGATGGAAGAAAACCAGTATACATCATTGACGGTTCCTACGGATTATTTTCAGCAGTGGTGAGTTGGTGCTGGAGGTGGCTGCAGGTCCTGGACAAACTTCTCATGTTATCTCTTTGACTTCTTCATTTTCATGCATGAGATGGACAGAAACAAACCGCATCTGACACACGACACATGCATACACAACTATATAGTTTATATGTAGGCTTGCGGCAAGTGATAAGTGTAATTATGAAGGATGATAACCTGTCAGACATGACCTCACAATGGGAAGTGTTAGAATCCAGGTGTGAAACAATGGATGTGATTGGCAGTTATTTTTACAGTGTGATGATGTTATGATCACTCTGAGACAAATTTGAAAACATAGGACTTCAAATGTTGACTGCGTTGTCCAGCAGTTATTACACCACCACTTGTTACAGGCCTTATAGACACACATGCAGTGGTAACCGTAACATGGATACAGCCTGAAAAGAAACTCCTCTCGTGTTTGACCCCCCTTAGTTGACTCCATATCAATCACAGTCACAATGTTTTTGCAAGTCCTGTTAGTTGTTTGTATATCTTCATTCCATTCTGTTCGGCCTTCTGTATGCACACATCGTGTTCAAAGACCTCTTTGTGGGCGCCATGGGAGTGTTCTTGGTTAAATGCTCAAAACAAATCACGTTTTAAAGTGAGGATACACAGCTTGCCATACATACTATCATGCTCATGCAATGAATGAAATGCAAAGAATACAAACAGGTGTGTATCAGCGCATGTATGTTTGTAAGTATCGTGTCTTGTAAGTTTGCTTCACCCACTTTTTCACGCACCCCGTCTTCTCTTTGCCATGTCCGGGTCCTGTTTCGTTTTCGCTCTCCTTCCCCTCCTTTCTCTTTGACGTTCGTCTTCCTCCTCTCCTCTTCTTCTCTCACGCTCCTGCTTTTTTTCTAGGTATCAGTCCAGCCAGCAGCACCCCGAGGCGCAGTATGAGATGCCCTATCATAACATGGGACATTACACAGATGGTCCCAGAGATGAGCCTGTCATGGCGGAGCTATCTGTCCACCGAGAGCCGACTGTTTACCAGGAACCTTTTTATCAGAACTGTCCCCCAGCCCCGAACCACTACCAGGAGCCTGTCTACCAGCAGAACATAAGGGAGCAGCAGCATCATCCTGCACACCTGCACCACCCTCAGCATCAACATGCAGTACAGGAGCAGAGTGTTCAGCACCTACCTCAGCCTACCGCACCACCTCAAGGTATCATATTTACTACTACTACTCAGTCCATATACGATTGGTACCTGATTCTTGGTGTAACTTGGCAGATAGTTGATTGTCAGTGATTCCACTGAAAACACTGAAAACAATATCATAAAATGTAAATTACAATTCCCTCATTGGTTCGTTCTGTTTGCAGTGTCTTTGTGTTTTTATTGGTCACTGTCATACCTCTCCCCTCTGTCCTAGTTGTGACGCCAGTGAAGAAGAAGCGAGGCCGGCCTCCTAAGCAGCAGGTTGAGGACGGCAGGATACAGGAGGAGGACGATGAGATTGAGGCCGCCAAAAAAGCCAAGAGGGCTCTCAACCGCTTCAACGGCATGTCAGTGGCTGAGGTTATGGCCAAAACACTGCCGGACGTTATCACCTACAATCTTGATATTTTGATAGTGAGTTATTTACCGGGGACCATATCTATTTATGGATTTTTTTATTTGAATGATTAGTAGATTGGTGGAGGTTTTTTTGGTGCCACCTGTAAGTTATAATCACAGTCAGTTTTCAGGTCTGTTGCCATGGTAACACCCTTTTTCTCCTCAGATTGGAATTAATCCAGGACTGTTGTCGGCCTTCAAAGGCCACCATTACCCAAACCCAGGAAACCATTTCTGTACGTTGAAATTCAGTTTCATTACTGACCACAGAGAATACGGCGTTTACATTTAGCTTCTTTGTAATGTGATCGCAAACATTTATTATACAGCTCACATTTATTCAAACGCACCATGTTAAACTGAAGCTTCAGTGATTCGCTGAATGTTTTTGAAGATTTTAAAGGGGTCATTAAAAGGAAATATCAGCATTTAAGGGGTCAATAGAAAATGTATAAATTCCACTTTTTAAATATGTCATCGTTGTCATCATCTGCTGGACAGGTTTTCAAGATGAGATGTTGCTGAAACCAGGGCTTTTACAGCTCCTAGGGAATATTTGTTATCACACTGTCTCTAAAGTGTATTCTTCAAAGAACATTTATAATATTAGTCTTTTATTTTCCTTCATGTTCTGTGCACTGTTTATTGTTATGCTTCTAAGGCAGCCAAACATGTAATTCATGTCACCTTTACATCAGCAGGTTCAGTATTATCACATCAGCTCATCATTTTATGACAAGAAAAAATAAAACCATGCTGGCTAAATGTAGATTCATTGCAAATTCATTCATTGCAAAAAAAAAAGTGTCTTCAGATGTGTTTTGGGGTCTCAGTACCCAATTAGCTAATAACATTTTCAACCCTTCTTTTCTATCCAGGGAAATGTCTGTTCCTTTCTGGTCTAACTGAGCAGCAGCTCAACTATATGCATGACCAGAGCCTGCCGGAGAATTATAACATCGGCTTCACCAACATGGTGGAGAGGACCACACCTGGCAGCAAGGACCTCTCCAGGTGAATGAAAAAACACATATTGATCGATTGAAAGTTTATAGAAATGCTTCTGTACAGAATGATGTAGAGTTGGTATAACAATACACTGAATTGTAAGATCACCAAATTTCTTTCTGGTTCGATGTTTTTGTCCCAGTAAGGAGATCCGTGAAGGAGGTCGACAGTTACTTGACAAGCTGCAGAAATACAAGCCATTAATAGCAGCTTTTAATGGAAAAGGTACAATTTTTAAAGCACTGAAACTACTTTAAGCATTTAGGTAACATATTTATAAAGCCATTGGTTAAGTTTAACAGTGTGTTGACATTTCTTCTATTTGGCAGGTATTTATGAAATCTTCTGCAAAGAAATCTTCGGTGTGAAGGCAAAGAATCTGGAGTTTGGTCTTCAGCCCTACAAAATCCCTCAAACTGAAACGGTAAGTTGTCTACTAGTCTCAAAACATATGCAAAAATACATTGTCACAGCATATTTCCTTTCACCCAGGTGTGCTACTTGATGCCATCGTCAAGTCCACGCTGTGCCCAGTTTCCCCGTGCACAGGATAAGGTGCATTTCTACGTCAAGCTGAAGGAACTGCGAGACCAGATGAAAGGCCTGGCACCAAGCCATGAGGTGCAGGAGACACAGTACTCGTTCGATCTGCAACTAGCTAAAGGTACAGTACAGTTCCTGCTTTTTTTTTTTTTCTGAAACATGAGGATACATTAATTGTCATAGTTATGTCTTAGATGAAGATCTAACTCTTTGATGTTGGGTTTGTTCTGCAGAGGATGCTAAGAGGCTTGCAATCAAAGAAGAGCAGGTGGATCCAGAGTATGAAAGCTGTAGCGGGCTGCCTGACAACGTGAGGCAAAACAGCAACATCCCAAACTAAAGGAGACTGTGGAGAGGTGAAAAAACAGGCCTGTCTGCAGTAGCACACAGGTAGTGTAGTTACCATGGAGTTCTAATCAAATCTAGCCAGAACTAGATGGAATCTTTCTATTTCTAAATCAACTGATCAATAGTTTCAGGTGCATACATTGTGCTTTTAATAATATTTAATAATAAAAATGCATTTGATGGCATGGTATGAAAAGTCATAGTGGATCATGGTAAAGGTAACCTGTGGAGTTTTGTCCTCTAGTAGCCCAAAGAGGCAGTTTCTTTGAGCACGTCCTACATTCACATGTTTGAGCAATTCCACATATTTTTCTTATTAAACCGAATAATACAACAGCACATTTTCTGAATTCAAACTTCTTTCTTTTACTGAGCTAAGATTACTTATTGATTGCTACAGTCACTCATTTGTGATTTGGTTTAAATAAATCTTTAATTCATTGGGTTCAGTGTAAAAAATGTTCAAGCTCTACAGCTGTGTACTATGCCACTGTACAAGTCTGTCACTCACTCAATCTTCAGAGGCAGAGCATTAAAGTTAAATGACAAAAATCACACCCCCAGGCTGTCGTTTAGCTCAGTTGGTAGAGCAGCCGCCCCATGTGCGAAGGCTCATTCCTTGCTGCAGAAGCCCAGGGTTTGAATCCGACCTGTGGGTCATTCCCTGTCTCACTCTCCCTGCATTCCTGTCACTCTTCAGCTGTCTCTGTCAAATAAAGCTTGAAAAGGCCCAAAAAAAATTACACCCCCTGCACGTGGGGGCATAAATATTATGATCTGCGGGGTGGTGGTAACACACCAAGATATGCAGCACATACTGACAAAGGTGGGAAAAGGACGACTGCTTGCTCGTGCACCTGTGTGTTTTTTTTTTTTTTTTTTTTTTTCTTTTTTAGGCCCTATTACACACAGTGTATTTTGGAGAATAATAAATACTGAATACTTAATGTAAGCATTTGTTTTTTTCCAAGAAAACTCCACAGGAGACCTTTTTGACATTACACAATGTGCAGTAAATGACACAGACAACACACCACATCTGCAAGCACAAACTCATCTTTCCTGTGGTATCTTGCAGAAACGGACATTGGAGGCCATCAGTGGAGAACATGACACAGAATCACTGTAGCTGGAGATGTTTGAGCAACAGATACCAGCTGTACAAGTAGCATGATGCATCAGTGAGGTGAAGAAACCCTCCGATGTCACCACAAGAGCAGAGGAGTCATACATCCCTGTGGCATTGCAATGTGACGCACAAGGGAGGAAGTGCCCACAACAATTACATTTTCTAACTCTCAAACAGACTGCGCATGTTTTTGGTGTTATTTTTTATCACTATTTATTGCATTTTGTATGGTATGTGTGTCCAGTGACTTATTTTTGTATTTTGAAGAATGGCATATGATTTATCAGCTGTATAAATATGTAATTGTACTCTGGGATTTCTAATCTGTACTTACAGAGTTATTAAATCTCTTCTAAAGACGGTACGTGTATTGTCTTATTGTGTAAGTTATTTGTGTAAAGCTGTAGTGTATAAAACCTATAATGTAAGAAAATGCACACACATCATCAGAGAGTATGATTAATGCTTCTTCTTGATTGAAAAGTCTGATTTTGAAAGCTCCGTGACAAAGATCTGGTCATTTTGATGATCCACTCACCGACTGACTTGTCAAGTATCTAATACACTGCTGCAAGGTTTAGATCAAACATGGATGCAAACAAACACCAAAACCTGAAATGCTCCAAAGAAAAACTGACTTCAAAATCACTGACATATTTAATGATTCCACATAACACATATCTGAATATAACTTTGTTGAAATTTAGATGTAATTGTCCATTGCACTGGAAAACACTACTATATGGAAGCGATTATAAATCTTTTAAAAACGCTGAGCTCACAGCAGAGTAAGATGCATATTCATATTTCCTGTTGCAAAACAAGTAATAAAGTAACACCAATGTTTATCCTGGATGAATAATGGAGAAGTTTTGGGGGTTGTAAAGACTTATTTTGCCCGACTTGCTGTTTGTCACATGGTGTAGTTAACGAAGAAGAAACACAATGACCCCATTGGAACCTTTCAGCTCTGTAAGATACAGCCAAAGTGCTTGAAAGTCTGAACCAAACCCTTTGGTAATCTGTTGTAATTAGTATTTGAACTTTAATTAATTCTGTGTTAAAATCATAGTGTGGGAAAGCACGCGGGGACATCATAATCCACAATAAATAGTTTAAAAGTGAGCCGGGCTGCAAACAGAGCCTTTAAACATCACAGAGCAGCAGCCAATAGAAACAAGTCTCATGGAGTTTAAAAGTCGTGCGGATCATACCATTGCTGAATTAGGGGCGTACGCGTCTGTTTGCTTTCGATTTTATTGTGCAGTTTACAGCGCAAACACTTACATTTAAACAGATTCAGCAAATAACACGTTATAACATTAGATAGACTAAAATATGCTAATTGGAGACATTCTTGTTGGTTATAGTTAAAGATATTTCTCTTGTCGCACCCCTACATCTTAGACTTGAGGTCTTCCGGTGTCAAAGTTGACTCGGCAGTGCTGTCATGTCTTTGTTGCCTGTGTTGCTCCTCGTATGTTGTGAACAGAAGAGCGGGATGGATGAAAAATAAACCGTTATCCGCACAGAAGAAACCAGTTTAAAGCTTACCCGCAACAGGTTCGTGTACGCCTTTAAACGCCGCTGAACCGTGCGCACTTTGTGTGCGAAGACTCCCAGCGGAGGCGAAACCATTCATCCGTGCTAAGTTAGCCGGACGGCTAGCTGTCGGCTAACATTAGCTGCAGTTGTGGCACTGCTGGTGAGTTATTGTTAGCGGTATCATTCATAATATCAACACAGGAGTATGAAAGCATCTCTAACTGAAGCGGGACTCGTGTCTTTAGCTGCAGCAGTGTGTTTTAGAGCTGCTTTCAAACAGCAGCAGGCAGCTAGTTTTCACTCGGGATTAGCTCGCTTGTTAGCATAACCAGGGAAGAAGAATGTGAGCAGGTGTAGACGTGTAGTCGAAGAGTCTGTGTGTTTGTAGTATCTGCTGTTTGATAAAATAGTGTCTGCAGATGAGTGCGTTCAGTGTGTAGAGTTATCTTTTGTTGCTCTTCTTTATGTCATGGCTTATCTTTTGTGTACACAATGCCCTGGCACATGCATTCAGTTTCATACACTGCCAGACTCTTTAATATGCTAAAAGCACATGTACGTCACCCAGCTGTGTGTCCTCAACATCACTATTGATTTATTTAATGAAAGAAACCAAAAGATGGAAGAAAAGCTGAACGGATCATTCCCTGTTGTGTCCCCGGAGTATCTTCATCAGTGGTGAGTCTTCCTCCTCACCCCCCAATGTGGCCATGCTGGAGTCTGATTGTATCAGCAAAGTGTGATGGAAATGAAATGAAAGCATGTGTGCCCCAACTTTCCTTTTGACTTTTGTTTTACCGCTGTTTTCATGATCTGCCATGTGCACTGTGGTTTTTATACAAGGGGAACCGAGGAAAGCAGAATGTTGGTGTGATGTTTCTAAACTTTTCTCTTTTTTATGTGATGTAATGCTTTAACTACACTGTCTTTGATTGAATGACCATTGTTGTTGACTGGGAACTAACAGTACAGGTCTTCCATGTGTTGTGAAAAAAGTCAAGTGTGGAATATACAGATCAGTCTTCTGACAGCACAGACGTACACAGATTCCGCATTTTTAGAACTGATATACACCACCCAGCTTAAACAGATTCAGACCTGCAACGCCTTTGTTAAGGTGATAATGTTAACTGTTATTAAGGTTGCATTTCGTAATTGATGATTACTTGTTTAACTTAAACTGGAGTATTGTAACAAAAATAATTTCCCCCTGGGATTATTAAAGTATTTCTGATTCTGATTAGTATTTAGTTCACTGTTATTGACATAAAGCTGCACAAACACTTCTCTAAAATGCTTTTTAACTGCAGTTTTCCAGTGTATTAAATGAACTTCATTAAGTTTATCAAATAGACTAAAGAGCAGCTCGGACATAATGATTAAGTCCTCATAAAGGCACATGTCCTTTGTGAGGACAAAGTCTTAACAACTGTAGGAGAAAGTGCACCAGTTGTGTTTTTTAAGTTATTATCCATCACTGCATTAACACTCAATCAAGTGCAGAAAATAGTAGAACCAAAAGGCGTATATGTCACACAACACCGTGGGCTAACCCATTTCACACGTTGTACTTGTTATTTAAAACTTTTCTGTCACCACAGGGTTCAGTCTGCACAGCAGTTTCAAGCTCTCCAGGCCCAATATTCAGGCTTCAACTCCAACCATCAGTTGCACTACCCTGAGGGGCAGGCAGGAGAAACGGCCATGGCCAATCCAGAACCCATGATGGATCAGCAGGAACCTGCCAACCTGGCAAAACGTACTATGATGCCTTTTGAATAAAACATACACATTAATATGTTATATACGTAAATCAGCTGGTTCAGCCCACAGATTTTATACTTTGGCATAAAATGTTGACTTGAATGTTAACATCTTTCTTTAATAGACCGCAGTGTCTAGCATTCCTACTAGTCTTGTGTTTATGCACGTTTCATACGCTTTGAGACACTTAAAAATGTAGTAATAATATGAAGTAAGATATAGGTGGAGTCTGGTAACAGTTTAACAAGGGCACTGTGACGGTTCAGGCAGTTCTTATGTTTTAATATCACCTCTCTGAACTCTTCTTGTAGCCCCAGCGAAAAAGAGAGGCAGACAAACTCAACCCAAGGAACCCAAGGCACCCAAGGCACCCAAACCACCAAAAGTCCCAAAGGCACCCAAGGCACCAAAACCACCAAAGCCACCTAAGGACCCTAATGCACCTAAAGCTAAACCTGGTCCTAAACCCAAAAAGGCCACTGAGGCTCAGGGTGATGGCAAGCAAGAGAAGATAGATGAGAGCTTCAAGAAGGTGAAGAGGAAAATTGACCGTTTCAAGGGAATGTCCGAGGAGGAAGTCATGAAAAGAACTCTACCAGACCTGCTGGATTACAACCTGGACTATGTCATTGTAAGAGTCTCTGCCCACCTGTTTTACAGTGCAACCAAGTCCTGTGTTATGTGTAATGACTTTGAGTTTGTAAGCTTCAAAAACATTTGTCCTTGCTTTCAGATTGGTATCAATCCAGGACTGATGGCAGCTTTCATTGGACGCTGGTTTCCAGGTCCTGGAAATCATTTTTGTAAGTTGTGTGACAATAATAATTTTGAGTCATATAATACCAAGTGTTTTTTGGTCATCATCAGATTGAAAATAGTTTTGATTGCCCAAAGGTTTTTTAGAAATAGTTAAAATGTGTGTGTGTAATCCTGTTATACAACACTCAGTCTGAGTTTTACATCCTTTACACTGAGGGTTTGAGCAGATGGGGTTGTTGAGGGGTTTGGGTTAGCCTAACCCTAACCCTAACCCTACCTCACCATATATATGAACACCAAACCATTCACTCCTTTGTTAGACAGAAAGATGACTGTCTAGGAAACCTTTTCATTTCAGGGAAGTGCCTGTTTCTGTCTGGATTTACTGAGGAACAACTCAACCACATGCATGACACCACCCTGCCCGTCAAGTACAAAATGGGCTTCACCAACATGGTGGCCAGGGCAACGCCAGGCAGCAAAGACCTCTCAAGGTAGGCTCATAGACTGGTGGGGAAGAAACATGTAAGACGCATCAGTGGCATCGCGTGTGGATTTTGATTGGATCACTTACCATCATGTTTTATGTCACTGGAGCCAGAAAATCCATAGATGTGCTTAACTTTGAGATTAGAGTTTTGTTGTAACCATTTTGTTTTCATCTCAACAGTAAAGAGTTACGTGAAGGAGGAAAGATTCTCGTAGAGAAGCTGAAGAAGTATAAACCTCTTATTGCTGTTTTCAATGGAAAATGTAAGAGCTCTTATACAACAGAACAACAGTTATAGAAAAAATATTCATTGGAGTGATTTAAAGTAATTATTTTTTTCTGTTTTTCCTCAAGGCATCTATGAAATGTTCTGCAGAGAGCTGTTTGGTAAAAAACCAAAAAAACTAGATTTTGGTTTGCAGCCAGACAAGATCCCCGACTGTGACGTGGTAAGCAGAGCCCGCCTTGCAGCTTCATTATGGATTCCTCACATGTTGCTGAAAGTTAGCCTTGTTTTCCAGGTTTGAAAAACAATCTAACTGTCATTTTCCCCTCACAGGCTCTGTATCTGATGCCTTCATCCAGCGCACGATGCGCTCAGTTCCCTCGTGCTCAGGACAAAGTCCACTTCTACATTAAACTGAGGGAGCTCAGAGATCAGCTGAAGGGCGTCCAACGAACCTCTGAGATCGAGGAGGTTCAGTACTCGTTTAACCTGCAACTGGCCAAGGGTAAGCCCAGTGACCGAGCATGTTTTATTTACATCAGTTATCCAAGCTGGATCTAACCTAAGTGGCTTTTAAGGTCTTTTTTGAAAAGAGAAAGTAGAACACAGCATTGTGATATTGGAAAAAACAAACGGAATAAAACGATACCCATCATTTGAATTAATTACGATTTCACACATCTGTATGATTCACGTTTGGCTTTTTTTTCTTCTTTTTTCAATCAACAGAGGATGCCAAGAGGATGGCGATAAAGGAGGAACAATATGATCCTGGTTATGAAGACGCATACGGTGGAGCATATGCAGAGAGAGGACCTGAAGGGGAACCGGCCCAGAGCCAGACCAACGGTCACTGTACATTCTCATCTGTAGAAAACAGAGGTAACACACACACACACACACACACACACACACACACACACACAGATAACAGTTTACTTCTGAAAAGTGTATTATTATTTTCAGATTTTATTAAATCCGTTTTAGGTTATTGAAATTGAACCTCCATTGTAATGTTGCAGCACAGACACACATTTAAACCTATTTTTTTTGTTTTATTTTTTTGTTTACATACATCTACAAGCAAAACAGAAATATAACAACATAACTTCTAACTTCACAGAAGGGATTACAGCTTACAGCCAGTAGTACATGTTACTGTGGACACGTTTTTACCAATAGTAATCAGTTTACATTATCAGTAAAAGTGCACATTATACATTAAACAACAATACCACGTGTTAGACACCTTTTTTTACTCTTAAAGAATAAGTCATTTTTTCTATGATGAATATTTCCTGTACTATATCTACCCACTGACTGTCTGGGTGGGTCCATATCAAGCCACTGTCTTGTGATGGCCTTCCCACTGGCTGTGAGCAGTACTTTCTTCCTTCAGTGCCAAATTAGTTAAATTGCCCAGGTATAGAAGTGAACATTTCTTGGGGACTGCATACCCTAACACCTCATTTAATACTACATTCACTCTTTACCAAAATAACTCTATGATAGTCAACTCTAGAAAACATATGTATGGTTTGCATCTGAATGACCATGTTTCCTGCACATTTAAACCATTTTTAAGGATTTTGGGAAAATTGCTGAATTTTTCTAAAACGCACTTGAAACGTTCGAACGTTTACATGATTTTCGATAACTGTTGCCTTTCTGCTGAGCCCAATTCTGTAATCCGGGTTGGGTTAGAATTCCCTAGCTGTTTTTCTCAGCTGTTACTGGGTGTCTAAACAGCTTTTGATAAATAACGCAGGTGTATGATAAGTTTGTCTTCCGGCTGCACCAGAAGGTCTCTGTCACACCATTAAAATAAGTATTGTTTCTAAATTAGGTTGGCATAAATGATGCACGTAAACATGGATTAAAGGTAACCAGGTTGTCCAATATCCTGTGTAACCTGATTACTGTGGTGTCTTGTGTGTTTGTAAAACAGTGGGAATAAAGGCCATAGCTTGTGATTGATTTATTACAAAAGACAGACAGCTGCAGAGCAAAATATAAGAGCAATTATTTTGGCAATGATAAGTTGACAGTTATAAGCATTAACATTAATATATAAGTTGTGTCACATCACATATCCTCAGCAGAAGGAGCACCGGAGGCGGCCACGTCACAAACGGCAGAAGGCCAGCTCCCGGACGGACAGTGGATGACCCAGTCCTTTGCAGATCAGATCCCAGACATCAGTGGGGGACCAAAGGGCGGCAGCGCATAAGAAAAGGACTTCTTTTGTCAGGTTTTAGATGGTTTTCCTTTTTATTAGGGTCCGAGTGGGATATACGCACACAGACGGACTTTTTAGACATTTTGCAGAATATTCTTTCTGCATTTTTTTTTTCTGGTCTTGTATACATGTATGATCATCTTCATGACAGTCTTTTTAAATATGTGAAATCAGGGACTTAACAATGATGCTTGACTGTCTTTTGAAGAAGGTCATGTATTTAAATGTTTGTTTTGCCTTTGTACTGTACTGTACTGCACTGTGATGCAGTAATTGTAAACATTCACATCTACTGTTTGGACAGTAGATTAAACTTCAGATGGTTATTTTATGGGCTTGACTCATCAGTGTGAGCCGATATGATCCTCTATGTTAAGTGAGGATTTAGCTAGCATTAATGTTTTACATTTATGGTGCTATGAACTGACCGCAATGCAAAGTGGTCACACCGTGAAACCACACTCGACATGGATGTTAGAGATTCAACAGGAGGAATTTCTGGCAAGCCTTCCAATATACTGTTACAACACAAACAGGTTTTTATTTTAACCTTATCACTTTTTTTGTTTTAGGAAATTTAGAATTATGTTTTGTATGTTGATGAAAATGTCATTCACAAGGAATTTTATGAAACATTTGTCCATTAAAATGTCCTGATGATGCTTTTTCTATATTATTGAAATACCTTGCAGTCATTTGAAGTGTCATACAGCACAGCATCATGCGTGAACATGAGGATAACAACAGATGGAAGTGAAGCTCAGTACAGAAGAGACAACAAACACTGATTCTGAAACGGGATGTCACAGTAACATGGTTCACAACATATTTAACATCGTTAGACAAAAGTATAACCTCTTATCTCATGACCAGATAGGTACTTGATTCAAAGAGGTATTTGTCACTCATTGATTTCAATAGTACATTTCATGGAATTGAATTTCAACTCAAGTCAGTTGAGATATACTTCAGGGTCCTGCTTGAAGTGCCAGAGTTGTAAGAAATTCCTCAAACTGAAATCTTTAAAACACAATTTACACACACACAAAAAAACCTAGAGCTTGTTACTGGCATGCTGTACTACATGAACAGTACCATACACTTATACAAGTATTGGATAAGCCACATATTCGTATGGAAGATAGAAGTAAGTCATTCAAATCTTCTATTTGAATAAAACACATTTTTGGAAGGTCTTGTATGGAACTATGAAACTTACCACTCACCATCATCCTATGACAATGTTTATGTAACAAAGAGTGCCATACCACGTACATACTTATTTTATTACAGTCAAACAACACAAAGACAATAAAATGCATGAAAAAAATTAGAAAATACATTAAAAACTGTCTTTAAATATGGAGGATCCCTTTTTATGAATTGGTTTTCTAAGCACAGTGGCCATTTTGCACAAGAAGCCAGTCAATTAAGGGAAGTTGGGATCCCAGTATTACATCTATTCAACACAATACAACAGGTGTATTCTTCTGACCACCATTTAGTTTCAGTTTTGGCCCTCAGAGGTAAAAAGTTTAGGCATGTTTGACCAGTATTGGTGTAGATGAAATGGTTGTATTTAGCAGATAACTCTGGATACCAAATTTGGTTTTCTTGTCAACACTACACCAAATTCAGTTTCTGGAATGAGTTCATGCTCATTTACTTTGATTAAAATCAGAGTAAATTATTTTGCCATATGATGATCACTGAGAAAAAGTATATTAATACCATTTATTTACCAAGTTTAACGTGCAATCCTAAGCAGTCTTTTTCCTGCCTGGTTTATCATTGATGAAGAGTCAATTTACTTTACTTTAATTTTACTTTACTGTGGTTCAAAGTTGTCGTGCCACATGCAGGCATGGGGAATTCAGAGGGAACTGCACATGCAGAAGTGAGGGAGAAGAAGTCCAGGTTACGGTTCTTGTCATAGTGAAGAGTTTTGTTCGAGCCTGGTGTGATTGTTGAGGTCAAAGGTTTCATCTTTTTGTCTCTTCCTATCTGGTGTCTGAGGTCTCAGTTAGAAGAACTGCTGCTGCAGTGTTCCGAAAATGCACTGCAGAATATAAGAGAGCACAAAAACAAAGACATTGTGTATTTAAAGAATATCCAATAAACCAAAAACTGAGATTGATGAGAATGAGAAATCATTCAATTGGAAAATGTATGTGTGAATTGGCAAGTGTAAACACCTGTTGGGGTCTTTACATCCACTGCTCCACGTCTGCCTGCAGAGACTGTTGTCAACATCAACAGTCGGTAAACTGCTTTACAGCCTGATAATATCACACTGTCACAAGAAAAACATTATATAAGTGAAAGAAAAATTAAAGTGATGCTAATATTTGTTGCTTTTGGTCTAAGTTAATTTACCAGAGCAGAAAGAAGCGGGGTGATTAGTGACTTCCTACATTCTGGTGAAGCGATCAAGCACTTTACCTTGAGATGAGTGAGATGGTCAGGTCAATGGGCAGCATTAGGAGGGTCACCACATACATGACCACTTTCACCGGAAGGAAGTCACTGTCATCATGACTGTCTCTGCATGCCTCACACAGTACTGACACACACACACAATGTGGACATTACACCGACTTTAATATCTGTGCCATATTAGTTTGTTTACAGTGTTAATTTAATGCAACAATATGCACTTTTATCTTTTATTTTAATCTTGAATTTACTCACTAGAATAATTATTTATTAATAATTATTAACTGATTAATAAATTATTTCCAATTAATTAATTATTTCTAATAATCCCAAAACTGCTCACTGGAAAAGTTACTGCACAATTAAACGTTTTCGATTCTACAGTAACTAAACTGATTATGAGCCAGTCCCACCTGTTCCCCTTACCTTTCTTAAAGCTAACTGGGAGGTTCTTCAGGTCCAGCCACCGATGATCTTCCTGATGAGGGTTTCGTTCATTCAACAGTGTCTTCTTTGACTCTTTTGCTTTAGCCGACTCCAGGAGCTCACAACAAGGTTTAGCTGTGGCCTTCCCCAACACCAAAGCGGGGGGCAGATGCTGTGTTCCAAGCATATCTAACACAGACACATGACTTGTAAGATGTTTAAGATGGTTAATTGTTACTTCATGATGAGAACCAAAAAAATCAAAGACCTAACGGCGATGAAGGTTGGAAGAACTCACCTCTTTCTCTCAGGAAACGATGAGCATCCAGGTAGCCATTGTGACAGATCTCAGCTAGTTTCTGTCAAGAGCAAGTGGAGGTTGTTAGAGAACTACTTATACATCTTATGATTAATTTGTCTAATAACTAAATACATTCAGTTTTTAGAATGCAGAGACTTCATCTCTGCTGTGTAAGCTCTCAGTTAAAAATCATGTTTACTGACTGAGACCCACCTCAGGTTTGGTAGGGAGGAAGGACGTACAGATCCGATGCACATTTCCAGTGTTGACCTGGATGCTTACATTGCCATAGTGCACCTCAAAGAAGTTGAATGTACCCTCTCTTGGGCAGATGTCACTCTCGCCTGAGAATGGGGCCATAGTGATGGTGTTTCTCTGCTCAAACAGGGGCATGTTGTTGCTCAGGGCTCCATCCATATAACGCTGAGAGGAAGGAAAAATTTATTAAATATTAATGACAGTGTCAGATGTTGCATCTTCTAAAATAATGTTAATAAGAAACATCTGGATATCAGTGAACAGCTCACATTAATATTTAATTTTTAGCTGGAGAACGACTTGATCACTGACTGTCCTTCTATTACCAGCCTTTAGTTTAGACCAGGGGTGTCCAAACTGTTCACAAAGGGCCAGTGTGGCTGCAGGTTTTTGTTCCAACCAACCAAGAGCACACAGTTTGACCAATCAACTCTCTGAGGACTGAGATCAGTTGATAAAATGAGTCAAGACTGGTGTGCTGTTGCTTGGTTGGAAGAAAAACCTGCAGCCACACCGGCCCTTTGTGGAACAGTTTGGACACCCCTGGTTTAGACAAAGAGTGCACTGAACTGATCATACTCTTCAGTTTAATCATTTATGTCTTTATGGTGGTGTTGAAAAGACAATGTGGCTGGCAGCAGTGAATTTCCTTTGGGATTGCTCACCCTTTCTATAAATTAAACATTGATGAAGCTTTCATCAATAATTTGAAAGATTCATCACAGGAACAAAAAAAGAATGAAAAAAATGAAGCAGAGGAAGACATAATTCTTTAGTTAAAATGTCATTTTATCTTTAACTTTAGTTAAAGATAAGGAGTCAATCTCCAAATGTCCAACTTCACAGCAGAAATAAACATGTTTACAGCCTGGTACAAAAAACTGTTTTGGTCTCTATAATTTCCCTGTTCATGACAACTGTACTATGGATGAATTTCTATTTAATGACCTGTTGAAATTATATTAAGGATTCAAGTTATTCATAATAACAACATGGCTGCTTTGATTGACAGTTGTTACAAAGATGTTTAATACAGAGATGAATTGAGATGTTTTTCATTGATCTCCTTGATGAATGAGATTTAGTCGTCTGTTAGGGTACTAATCAATTAAAATCAGGTCCCACCAAGATTTTAACTCAGATCGCAGGATTCAGAGTCCAGAGTGCTAACCATTACAGCATGGAACCACTTTTCAGAGTGCTTTTTGTTGTATCAGGCTAACGTTAGCTAACATCAGCCCCAACAAGTCTTCAGTGATGATCTGATCTGATCTACAGACCATCAGGAGTTTGACTGACAGGGTTGTTGTGGAGATATTGCTGAAGTCAAAGGTCAATGGTGAGGTGAGGGAAGAAAGTGTTCAGGAGCCTCTGATGTCTTATGCTGTATTATTTATTGACGCTTGGCCAAGGAGAATTAGAGACACTCTCAAAGTACATCAGAAGTGCCTGAGTCGGTCTCACATTCTGCTGAACTCATCCTGGTGGATAGACTTTAAACCCAAAGATAACACACAAATACCTTATGCCCAGAATTAGTCAAACAGAATGTTTTTATTCATGCAGGTGTTACTGTCAACACATTCTAGTCTGGAGACACAGATGTCTGTTTACGCAGATTGGAACGTCAACGGCAAGCTATCTGTTATGTCTAGGAAGGCAGCAACAGTCTCTTCGACCCTGGCCACCACAGTGTTGAAAATTCCATAACAAGGATCATTATTCATCATTGAATATTTTTAATACTTTATACTTCACATTTAAACTGAAAACATCAACTGAACTCAGACAAATCATCATCAGTCATTATGTCACATTTAGTCATTTATTTTCTGTCACACACTGCAAGTCATCAAAACTTGAGTCCAAATCACAATAATTCAAAAATGATAAATCTGAGCTAGAATGCCGTCAGTGCAATGTGTCATACATGATGTACACTCATGATGTACACTGAAGTGTTTCAGAATCATCCTTAAAATCTTTGTGGCGATGATGGAAAGTCCCACCCACACCGATGATCTGTGAAGGCAGCGATGGTAGTTCACAACGTAGTTCCATGGTGTAATGGTTAGCACTCTGGACTTTGAATCCAGTGATCTGAGTTCAAATCTTGGTGGGACCTGAGTTTAATGGTTTGTTAAGTCAGAGATCTCTACAGACAAGCTTTAGTCCAGGGGTGTCCAAACTGTTCACAAAGGGCCAGTGTGGCTGCAGGTTTTTGTTCCAACCAACCAAGAGCACACAGTTTGACCAATCAACTCTCTGAAGACTGAGATCAGTTGATTAAATGAGTCAAGACTGGTGTGCTGTTGCTTGGTTGGAAGAAAAACCTGCAGCCACACCGGCCCTTTGTGGAACAGTTTGGACACCCCTGGACTGGACAGCTACAGATGCATGTGCATCAGTTTAATGGGTTACAACAAGATACAAATAGTGAAGCAACAATTTAACTGTTTTTTTATTTATTCATTTTTTATGATAACTATTGGTTCTGAAAAACACAGAGGGATACTTCTTTTTTTGTTTTTTATTTTTGTTTTGTTTTTTGATTTTTTTTTTCCTTTTCTTTCTTTTTTTGTATTATCTGCATAAACGGTATGGGGAGACCGAAGCACTCGGAGGAAACCCATACAGATAGGGGGAGGGACATTTTGGATGAGAATCCACAAGGTGTTAGTTTTGATGTGGAGTCATGTTGCGGTGCTCTTTTACCTTCTTGCTGAGGAATTGGGATGTTACAAGTTTGGGGTCTGAAAAACACAGGATGACTCGTTTTTTTTTTTTTGTTTTTATTTTTATTTTCTCTGACTGTGTGGGAAAACCGAAGCAGGGGGAAACCACACAGACATGGGGAGGACAGCCTTCTCACTTCTCACTTCACTTCAGTTGTTGGGCCTGTGAAACACTGGGGGACTTGCTGCTGCACATTTTTCTTTGCTTCTCTTCTTTCTCAAACCGAGAAAGTGGCGAGTTTTTTTTCCAAAAGAAGGCTTCCTCATTGTCACTGCAGCATTCTCGTCACAGCCTTCAGCCTCAGCCTTCAGATCTGTGTCCTGCAAAAGTGGAGGGAGAGTCTTTAACCACTGGTTCAGGGCTATGTGTAACACAGCCAGACTCAACCACTGAGTCCTGTGAAACACTGAGGAAGACTCTTGCAGAGGTTCCAGGTCGTGTGAAACACGGGGGAACTCTGTTGCTGCGGCACATTTTCTTTGCATATTTTTCTTTCGCAAACAGAGAAAGTGGCAAGTTTTTTTCCACAAAGAAGGCTTCCTTGTTGTCACTACAGCATTCCTGTGTCCTGAGAAACAGGGTCTTCATCCACGGGTTCAGGATTCTGTGAATCACAGCTGGACCCTTCATCCACTGGTTCAGGATTCTGTGAAACACTGATGTTGAAGGTCCTTTGGTCCTTTAGTGTTTCCATCTGCGGAAGGATGCCATTAAGATCTTTTTCAGTCTGGAGCTGAGCAACAACTTCATTATTTTTTGAGGTCTGCTCATGGAGTAGAAATCTTCAGGCGTTCCAACCCATGTCTCTCTCAGACACCTGTTTTTCAACAAATTGGTGTCATGCTCTGTTTTTCTGATTCTCATATATCAGATGATCCAGCTCTGATATCTTCTGGCGATTTCCTTTTCCATCATCCAAGTTTTTCCACAAGGGTGACAATCCTTTGTTTTTCTGTGTTGATATCCATGTCATTTTTCCTTCACTCTTCTACTTGGCAGAGAAGCTGTTTCTTGAGTTCTTTCTCCGACCAAGTTTCTGGTTAAATGCTAAACCTGTCCACAGAGAGTCCTGTTTAGCACTCTCTGATTCCAATTTTTGAGCGAGGTCATTGTCCATAGGTCCTGTTCAAGATGTCCTTTTGTCTTTTGGAGTTCGGTTTTCAAGTCTTAATCCTGTTGGCACAGATCTTTTTTACAATCTCAAGTTTTCTCAAGATTGGCAGTCATTTCTTCTTTTGCATTGATGCCCATTTCATATTTTTCCTGAATCAGTATGATCCTGATGAGTCATCGTATGAACTGCAGAGGATATTGTATTCCCTGGTGAGGGTTTCAAGTTCTGTTTGGGTTTCATTTACCACAGACATCATGCATGCTTGCTTGCTCTGCAGGTCTTTGTACCTGCTGGAAAAGCTGCCTATCAGAGTGTTCAGTTCCTGATTCTTGAGAATTCTTGTTGGTACAGATCACGTGTCGCTTTCTGACATCCCTCTCTTTACCAAGTTCATTGGTTAAATATTGAATGATCCCAGAGAGTTTTGTTTTCAGTGGTCTCATGTTGGTTTCCAGAGAGTCTCTACTTTTCTTTCCTGAAAAGATCCTTTCTCCTCTGCTCTTTGGAGTTGGGATTTCATCTCTCCAACTGTCAGCAAGGGCCCCCATTTGGTCCCTGCAAGAACACGGAAATTGCATATCTACTCCAGTTGTAGGGGGTGGCAGCTGCATAAGCCAGTTTTGAAAACATGGTGTATCGCTGTATCGTCCGTCTCACATGATTATATCACGTGTAGGAAGGTCTTCAGTGAAGTAATGAGATGAATTTGAACACTCACTCTTACTTACAGGGACTGATGATGTCAAAATTCGTGGCTTTCATGTGATAAAGCACAAATTCCTGGCCCGCCGCCATTTTTCCTTCTTAGTTACTGTTGCCATGTATGTGATCAATTGACCTTTGCCGAGCCCCGCCCCCTAGTTACTGTTGTAGGTCCGTCAAGGGACAGAGTGCCATGACGGAAAGAGGTATACCTGGCGTGTCAGTGACAGTTTTTTGGAGCAATACCTCGGCGACATCCTCCAGATCGAGGCAAAAGGGGTTCCCCCTTCCTGCACCCTGGAGGTCAGCGCTCGTTGGCATGTATAGCTCTAGAATTGCCACAGTTATCCAATGTTGGAGCGATCAAACGAACCATAACTGAGTTTATGAGCCATTCACAGTTTTACTGTACCGGGCGTGTGTATTTAGACTTGCATGGCTTAATCTTGAGACAAGCATAAGCTACGGCAGGATCAACCGGTAGCCCCCACCTCTGGTTGGCTCGGTCTGCAGCACGTGTGCGGGTGGGTGGGTCGAAGCCGGGTGCATGTGAGGGCAGAGAGATGCCAGGACCGGGCCAGCCTCCCCCATCTGGGCATGGAAAGAGGTTTGAGAACATCATGCTCTCCAGAGGCCACCGCTCGAGCGGGGTGGGT
>NC_040024.1:13091671-13209171 GCF_000972845.2 Larimichthys crocea
GTTTTTCGCTTCTGCAAGCATAGACTACATATTTCTACACTGTTAATGCCCTCTTTGTCTGAACAGCTGTCTGTTACAGCTGCTGATGAAGATGATGTGCCCAAGTGCACAATGGTCCACTATGATCCAGTGAGCTGGTTAAATCACAACTGCAAAACCACTTCTGTGCACATCAAGTTGGTTGGTGGCGATTCTTGTTTATGTGTGACATCCTGAGATGCTTCGGAAACGTCCAAATCAGAGTGAAGAATCTTTGGCCAATTAAAAAGTTGAGCCTCTATTTCCTCAGTCCTAGAAATAGTCTCGCTCTCATGTCAACATCATAAACAATCCACATGCATGTATAAACATAGCCTTACCTCCTTGAGGCCTCTGCAAAACCTATCGAAGACTCTCTTCATGTTCCCTCCCTTCTCCATGGAGATGACCCTGGTGTGATCCTCCTCATTGATCCAAATCAGGAAAGTCTTCTCATTGTTGTGCCTGCACAAAGACAAGTTATATCGAGTTATACAGTATTGATCCCCGTGGGTCAGAGCGTCCCAAGGAGCAGTGGACGCACACAGTGCAGCACCCAGGAAGGGCTCATTTATTCAGACGCAGTAACACAGCGATCCCTTTTTAACCTTATTGGCAACGTTAATACATTTACTGGTTCTCATCATAAATAAACAGTACTCATACATAAATCAATGCTTGAATCTTTTTTCCAGACTAATCAATACAGAAGTGATATTTTAGAAGCCTATTAGAGGGCGGGAGTAGGATAATTTAATAATGTAAGTAGAGATTGGTGATGTGTTTTCTCTATTAAAGGAGCCATTGAGAAGAGAAGAGGCCATGAAGCATCAGTCACTGAGGATAATGCTTGTTTTTGCAGCAGGTCATTGACTCTTGTGTTTCTCAAAGTGGTCTTGGACTGAAAGTCATTAAATCCAATTTTTCAATAAAATGCACTGCTGTTCCTGATTTGAAGGCACTGTGCTGGATGGAGATCTCATGCGCTTACATGCAGGTGAAGTGACATAACACTTTGGAGCATCGGTTCCTGTTCATGAAGGAGTAGCTGATGGAAAACCTTCAGTACTCAAGAAATATAATATAAACTATCAGACTCATCATGACAAAAAATACAACAACTGACAAAGCCAAAGCAACACCCTGAGGGTGAAGACAAACTGTGGCAGATAGGATTCAGAGCTAGCTGGCGATTTGGAGCCAAATCAATGAATTCATAATTTGTTGCATGTTCAGTTCCAACTGATGAGGCCATCGCAGACGTTGCTCAGATATCTCACCAAGCCACCATCCATGCTGACCTTCTTAACTTTGCTAGAGATTCAGTAAGGTAATGGATAGGTTACAGAGGTAGTTGGGGAGAGGAAGGGAGAGAGACAGAGAAGTTAGAAAGAAGGATAGAATGACAGAGAAGGATGAATGAACCAAAAAAAGGAGTATTAAAAGGATGGTGTGGGCGGTGACAAGCAAGAATTAGAAAAAGTAGAGCAGAACGTATGGGAGGGAGAGAATGAGCCAGAGAGAAAAGCAAAGCTTCCAACGGACCTGAAAGGAGAGATGAGAGAGAGATGACGTGAAGGTGAATTATTAAGGAGAGGCAGGCTGATACGGCTGGCAGAGGGAGAAAAGAGGGAGGCTGGTGATTGATTTTGGCTGGCTGACGCGTTGCATTGGGCTATTCCTGGGTACATACTGAAACTCAGTGCTGAGGGAGCATT
This sequence comes from Larimichthys crocea, assembly GCF_000972845.2. Lineage (NCBI taxonomy): Eukaryota > Metazoa > Chordata > Actinopteri > Sciaenidae > Larimichthys > Larimichthys crocea. The sequence continues at coordinate 13,093,408 of NC_040024.1, forward strand.
GTCCGCATTGCTAATACACCTCCACCACAGCTCAGCTGAGGGGAGATGACATTACTGGTGCAAACTGTGCCAGGTTAGAAATGAATGGGAGTTCATAAAAGCCTTAAAAGTGAAAGATTAAGGCACAAATTCTTCACAGAAAATTGTTTAGTTTTCATATCTAACAGTCTTAAAAGATTGGCCTAAGTAAACTAGGCTAATCTTTAAAGACAGAGGGGAGATAGATGTATGCAGTGTTTAATGTCAATAAGCCAGGATCTTCCTCCAAAGAGAAAACTGAAGACATCCCAAAAACCAGATGAAAACTGGCAAAATATATGAAATGAAAGAGAGATAGATAAAGTCTTCCACCTGATGATTAAATCCAATAAAAATACTAATTCGTCTTTCTGCTTTTATCTTTTGACTCCTTAAAAACTGACGACCCGAAATGGTCAGTCTTTATGGAGGCAAAAAATGCCCCTGCCTGTTTTAAGCAATCTGTTATTTGACCTTCACTGAAGAAAATGTATGTGCAACTTCACGGTCCTTTGCAAAATACTTGGAAAAGTTGCACAGAAAAAAATCAGAGCTAACAATCTGACCTCAAGATCATAACTCGATGTCCAAAGTTACAGAATTTAAAATCTCAAACTCATTTTGACAAACGTATTCATGTATCACACCCATCACAGCCAGGCCTCTTGCATAATACTGGGCTACCAATAGATACAATGGGGAGGCTGTCTACACAAGATTTACAAGATATTAATTTTCTATACATGAACTGTTCATGGCGTGCGCATACAATAATACCATTACTCTGTCTTGTCCTGACTTGAATGAAGATGTTTTCTTGATCAGCCAGAAACTTCTGTTCATGTTTTTTTTTCCACTTACCAGATACCACGGGCGTCTGGCCAGTCACGAGCCATGCCTGCACACGTCAGCAGGGGTGACACGGGCTTGTCAAACAGGAAATGGTCCTATTGTAAATACAGAGAACAGCGGTTTTATACTCATATCAACAATGGCTAAGACTGAAGCAGTGAAAGCTTAGGTTGGACAGTATTGTCACGGGGAGACAGAAACGAGGGAGTGAGACTTGAGAATTCAATAATCTGGTCAATCTTTTTCATTGTGGGTGGGAGAAAAATGCCTTTGCAGGCACGGCCCACATCCATTTCTGATTACATGTGATGACATTGTCTGCTCCTCTTCCCCCCTCTGCTAGTCAATTCAAGTAAAGTCAGTTTTATTTCTATTGCAGTGTACACCAGCCTCCATCCTTGACACTTGATTTGGATTATAAAAAAACAGAGGGGCGATCCCTTCCCAGGAGAGACAGACAAAATAAACCAACAAGATAAAACTTAGTATGAGCAATCATGATGACAAAATGAATTATGATGATAAAATTAAAGATAAACATGTATGAATAATACCATCTACCATCTCCATCTGAGTACTGCAGCAACCCCGCCTCACTTACATCAATGAGTTGTTGCTGCTCCTGGTCTGTCATAAGAGTGAGACTGTAGTACTTCCCGGCCAGGTCGTCCTTCAGGCCGGCAAGGGCGTCAACCACCACCCTCTCCACCTCCCTGCGCTCTGCCCGGGTGCAAGCTGGGGGCAGGCTCAGCCCCCGGATACTGCGGCCTGTTCTCACCCTGGATGACAGCACATAACGGTCATCAAAGTGGCCCGACTGGAGCTGAAACAAAGACAAACAAGGAAATATTTTTACATACAACAGCATGTCTTTTAATTGGAACTTTACGGAATTTTATGTTTCATAATGCGGCAAACATTTTCAATAGGTGACAAATCAGAACTGCAGGTGGACCAGTGTCCAGGCTTCTTTACTATATAATACATGCAAAATGTGGTTTGGCATCGTCTTGTTAAAATAAGCAAGGCCATCCTTGAAAACATATGTTGCTCCAAAACCTGTATATACTGTTCAGCATTAATGGAGCCTTCATTAATGTGAAGGTTACCCATCATCACCCCCATACCCTCACAGGTGATAGCTCCTGAACTGTGCGCTGATAACAAACCAGATGGTCCCTCTCCTCTTTAGCCTGAAGAACTCAGCATCCATGATTTCCAAACAGAATTTCAAATTCAGACAAATGGTCAGACCACAGCACAGTTTTCCACTTCACCTCAGTCCTTCTTAAAAGAGCTCTGGCCCACGTTCTTACTTTGTTGCCCTATTTGCCATCACAGGCTTTCACAGAGTGTTGAACCCGTCCCCATCTTTACTGCACAAACACTTAGCCTCTCTGGATGCTCTAACAGACCTGTTGTCAGTTGACCTCATTCATTGTAAGAGTTTCCTTTTAGCATTTCACAACCCGTCCAGTCTTTGTTGCCATTGTCCAACCTTTTTTTTTTAAATCTGTTGCTGGCATCAACGTCTTAGTTTCAACACTTCTAATATCACTTTGTGTTATATTCTAAAAAAAAAAAAAAGGGGGTTTAGGTTTATTTACATTTTACACAGAGTGACAACTTTTTTGGAGATGGGGTTGTATTCAGTCACTGTCCTGCAGAATGAGACAATCTCTCTGTCAAGAAGCCCTGTGAGAGTATTACCTTACTGGAATCCAGGTCGGTGGGGTGTTTCATGGTATTGGGGTCATAGCCATTGTGCCTCTCTTTGATGATGGGGTCCAGCAGTTCTGCAAATACCTGAGACAGACCCAGAAGTTAAGAACATAAACATTTAAGACTTTTAAGTGTTTGTTTGTGTGCTAACTATTAAACAATGGATAAAGACTTCTACCTGGATTCACCTCACCAATGTATGCCATGAAAACAGTATGGGTGTCTGATATTTTACAAAATCAGTACACACATTTGTTGCAGCAGTAATACCACACCCATATGACTACAATAAGAACAACCCACATATGTAAAAAGCAGGGTAGCTGTATGGATGAATCACTGCACATATCCGAGCTACTGTGTGATAAACAGCAGTTATAATTCTACATAAACAATCATTAGATATCAGCCAAATCATAGCCTACGACAAAGGAAAAGAAACAAGTCTTGATGTGGTCACAAACTTTTATTTAATTAAAATGTCTTGTCTTTGCACTTAGATACATTCAGCAGTGATGCAACCTGGAATCTTCTGGAATGACTCAACCCTCCATGGCGTAATGTCCATGATGTTAACACTCCCACTGATTGCTCCCAAAACACCACAGTTATTACGATGGAAAAAAATATATACTGACGACTGTAAGGAGGCCTCTAAAGGAAATCAAATTAAAATGGAAATGTAGTTAGAGCCTCACTATAGACACTGAGACATCCCAAAAGAGGTGTCCTAGCCAAAAACTCCCTTTCCTGTGCTGTAACACTTCTTCCTCTGAAACAGGACAGGGAGGCTGTTGGACTGTTGTTGTTTTGTTGTACTATGGAAAGTTTCTCAATCATTTATCATTTCTGATGAATAAAGAGTTTTCGTCAATGTTGAAATTGTCGTAACAGGAAGTTGGGTTGGGAAAGGAATGCAACATGCAAACTCATGACAGTTTCTACTTTGCAGTACTGATCTTTTATTTTCTGCAGTTTTGGACTTGCATGTGTGTGTTTAAAAAGGTGCGATCATGTCTGACCTCGTAAGACTCCTCGTCTCCCGCTACCATGCCAACAGTCTTGATGAAGGGGTGCCCAGGGTTGTCCACGCCCGTCTGGATGGCCTGGTCCAGTGTGTAACCATTGGGAGTGGCCTTATCACACAGCTTGGCATAGATGGCAGGTGTCAGGTTACTTGCCATGCAGTTGTTGTGTTTGCGCAGGTCAGGGTACTCCGCACTGCACAAATACAAAGAAGAGATAACATACTGCCGCACTGCTTTTTAAAAATGAGAAAGAAAATAACCATGTAAGCTGTGGAGCTGTGCCCTTGGAGCAGGTGCAGAGAGTGTGACTCACTTCAGGACACTTCTACCTGGCACATCTACAAGTAACTGGAATTTAAAACTGTGACCTTCTGGCTCCGAGACAGCTGCTGTGAAAGACTAGTTTAAACATAGATGATATAGGGCACACGATGGGACTGATATTACCAATTGTATTGGAATTTAAAAAACGAACTTAGTGCTATGTAACACACTTTACATTGAAGGTGACTGATTGTGGTGGCTGGAAGCTGAAAAACAGCCCCGCAGAGTGCTATGTGATAATTATATTTATGATTATGTTGTTTCATCATATTGTATCATGTCAAACACATGGTGTTGAAAAAGTATGGAAGTATGGAGATTAAAGGTGCCGTTGTTTTAATGCTGATGAAGAACAGAGTTTTGAAATAATGAAGCTGATTTACCAAAAACAGACTAATGACTAATAGACCTCTACTTTCAAATGCATTATTTAGGCTGTCAGGCAGGCTGGTATGGAAACCTGCTGTCAAAGACTGGCTTTTATCCAGACAAAATGCATTCTTGTGGCCAAGGATGGAGGGAAATAAGGTCTGGCATGACGAAGACTCAAACTGCAGAGGCAGACTAATCAGCTTATGGGTTCCTGTCTCCTGCCAAAAAATTAAGAGAGAGCTAAGACATTTCAATTTAAAATGACACAATAACTGCACGTTCCCAACTTTACAAAGCATTACAGATGATGAGATGGGTATGCACAGAGATGCATGTCATGGATGGACAATGATCAAAGTCTAATGTGCTTGGTCTGTTGGTCTGTTTCCATCATTGTAGTAAAACCTGGCTTATTGCCTTATTTCTACATTTCCTGGTCTATTACACAAAGGAGCAAGATCCTCTTTCTTCGACAACAATGAGCTGAGGTGATAGTTAACACTATCTGTGAATGACGAGGAGAGAGATGCAATGTAAGCTGCAGCCTGATCAGGGTACCAATCCTTTATACAGCCAGGAAAACACAGGTGTCTGCAGACTCAAAATGTCAGCTTAATGCTGGCAAAGTGTATCAGTCACATTCAGATCATCATCACACTGAGTGTGCACAAACATGATCAAACTGCAGCGTGCATTGGTATCTGTTACATGTCGGGATTTAATTAAGGCAATGAGCTCCCTGTCTAAGGTGCTGGGACAAGTCTGTCTGAGAGGAACGATGGCGTATCGCTGTTTACTGAACTATCATGCGTGGCGATGCAGTCAAGAGGAAGTTCCAGCAACTATTTGAATATTTATGCAATCACAAACACAAAGCAGCTCTATCCATACAGGCTTGTAACAATCTCGATATTAGTGATTTTTGTGTAAAGACTCTCAGCTCTTTTGGTGTAACTGGTGTATGACTGTTGCAACACCCTGGGTGGGGTTTTATATGCCAATCTGAAGGCAGATAAGGTTAATCTGATAAATGCTTTAGAATGCCGTCGTGCTGTGGGACACGTACACACGACACACCTCAGCTTGTCTGTCTTTCCGTCACACACATTAATCATCAGTACAAATTACTGCACAGCTTTCCACAGTGGGTGTGTTGTACTAGTTGTAGCAGCGGGTCTGTGTAGTATGTGGTTTTCTCTTGTGTCTTTTGGTCTATGACTAATAAAACAAACATTTCAAACAGTTGCTCCCCACACAGAGATGTAGTCTAGAACTACATAGTGCGTTTAAAGTGAATGTCGAACAGCTCTTATTACAGTACAGTACACGTGTACAAACATCATTCAAACTTCAAAATATGCCACTTTTTCTGCCAGTTTTGCTGCATTAAAATGAATGTTCTCACTCCTGACTACTTATTCACACGTTTAGCTAGAAACTCTCAAATGTTTCACATCTTACAGACATTTCAGGTATCATGCCTCTTCCCACTCATTCATACATCCTCATAGAAACTCCATTCAAACTTTCAAATGTTCATGACCCTTTGGACACTCTCATGAGCATTTAACTTTTCCATATCTTTCAGACTTTTCACATAATTCACAGTTCAAATTTCATGAAAATTTCAACCCTTAGTCTTTAGTCTTCAGGATTAGTCTGTATGGGACGGACTGGAGATCTGGAGAAGTCTCCACAAACATCATTTCCACATAAAAATGTAAATGAGTTTTTATGCAATAATAAGCTAATAAACCTTTTTCACAGCAGCCATGAGATAGTAGGTAAACACAGGTAAGTAAGTACCAATGATACTCATTAAGGTTTGGTTCCATTTAGTGCAGCAGAGACTTTCCAGCGAGCCAACATGCAGCACAGCAGCACCCTGACTCTGTCTGAGCTGAATGGAACTGAACCTTAATATCATTTGTTACACACTGCACCTTTAAAACCAGCTATGCAGTTTGGCTCCCAGCTTACACCAATGACCGTAACAATGCATTTAATATTATATATATTATCTATATTTATTATATATATATATAATATATATATATATATATAGGTTATTATGTTTTACATTTTTCATCATTTAACCACTTCACTCCATCTGAGTCTCCTTAACTTTAACCTTCAAATGTCAACTTTAAACCCAGGTCATAATAATTGGACCCTTTCCAAATGTGCCAGCTCTGTCATACAAATCAAAGGCAGCTATGCAGCTGCATGCAGTTTGAATATCCCATTTATCAGTGATATTATTCAGCATCTAATGCCAGCAATACACGCACCATTCATGCCGCAGTTTATTCACACATTATAGATTATTCTTTGGCTGACATGTTTCATGTATGAGACACAGGGGCCGGTCACCGTCCATCATCCTCGATCATCGCCCTTTTTCATCAGTGTTGTGTGTGAAGGACGTAATTACACACAATTAGTGTCAATGACAGACTTTATCACTCAACAACACTTATTATCTAACAAACATAATCATATAACGTGGCTGCTTGGAGCTGGGCCGGCGGGGATAACGTTACCTGGCGGGGTAGCTCCTGCGGACAGGGACTCCGGCGCTGACATGTTCCCGGTGGAGCAGAAACCCGACTGTTACCGAGCCACCGACCAGAGACAGGAGCCCGACGTTTCGTTTGGAGGACAGGATTCTGGAGAAGCTGCTGGCCATGTTTGTTTCCTCTGAAGGCGTTATAAATTTTAGAAAAATTAAAAACGTATTATTCCACGTTCACACGGAGGGAGGAGGGACAGGTGAGCGTCAGTGATGAAGAGCCTCTGCTGGAATGAAGCGGGGAGCACGGTTTAACCGGAGCGACGTCAAAACCGACGCAGACACACGGGGCGAGAGCGGAAGTGTAGCTCTATTTTCAAAATAAAAGCACAAGCTGTGCCAAGGCCACCTGTCTTTAACCTCTTTGTTTTTGTCAGGTTGTTTTGTCGTTGGCAATGAAATTCTCCTGTTCCCTCCAACAGTGCTCCTACATACATATGTGTATGAAGATATTAAAAATAAAATAAGATACCAAGTCAAATAAATAGTGCAGGCATAAATAATATAATCTTAAAAATAAATAAATAACCGCTTGCCCTTATTAGGGTCATGGTGGGCCTGGAGCCTATTCCAGCTGATTCAAGTTATTTCTGTGACTGATTGTCATTGTGAGTTTTTCTTTCATTAAACGAAGGGTACCAACAATTTTGTCCACGTGTGTATAATCTGTTTTGAACCTGATGTCAAATTAGAGCAGTTAAAGAATGAAATTAAACTAAACTAAACTAAACTAAACCAACTGAACTAAACTAAACCAGCTAAACTAACCAAACCAACTAAACTAAACCAACTAAAATACACCAACTAAACTAAACTAACACAACTAAACTAAACCAACCAAACTAAATCAACTAAACTACACCAAACTAAACTAAACTAAACTACACCAAACTAATCTAAATCAACTAAACTAACTAAACTAAACCAACTAAACTACACCAAACTAAACTAAACTTCACCAAACTAAACTAAACTATACCAACTAAACTAAACTAAACTAAACTAAACTAAACTAAACTTAAAGGACAAACAAACCAACATCATCTGTCAGTCTTGCACTTCTGCAGTAATCTTTCTACTTTCATTCCCTGAGGCACAGCTCAGTTAAGATGAGGAACACATTTTGGAAATCCTCTTTATAAATCTCTGCAGGACAAAAGGCAAATATTCTGCACTGAGGAGAATCTCAAGAAGTTATTCCCTTTTGTCTCACTGCCACACAGAGACCCACAAAAGGGTTAGGGTTATTGTGAAAGTTGCTCGTACAGGAAGTCACGTCTCTTTTCGCTGCCAGCTTGACAGTTGTGTGGACGTGTGTGATGTGAATACTGAAGGACACCAGAGAACAGGGCTGCAGCATTCAAAGGTTTCACATCACACCGGCCAAAAGCACTGAACAGCCCAGAAACAAAGAGTACAGCCACTCATTCTCTCCTTTCAGCTGAGAGCATTTAAACTTATCACAAGGTTAATGGAGTCATTTATACCATTAAAACTGCAACTGCAACTTCCTCATAACGACGAGTCACGGCTGGTTTGATATTCTGGGCTCAGCTATGAAAATGGAAATGTAAAGGTTTATCCAATGAGAAAACTGCGTGTCACTAAAGGTAAAACAAGAAGGTAAACTGTGACCTCCAAGAAATCAGAAAGAAATTCAATATTTTAAAGATTTTGATCTATTAGAATCCTTCAAAGTCTGATCTCATGTAATGGTATAGATATTTATTCATATTGACATTAGTTCAGATTGTGGGTCTGCAGACACTGAGCTCATATTTTCATGGTACTAATCTTAATAATAAAAATAAGAAGGATTAAGCTGTACTGCATATAACTCAAACTGTCAACTGTTTGGCACCACAGACATCAGATCAGCTTTCCACCTCTAGCTATTAGCATGTTCCACACATGCTGTTGGTGCATACAACTCTACTATAATGTGTCTTATTTTCTGTCAGTTCTTGTTCTTGTTTAAAAAAAAAAAAAACCCTTAACATGAAAAAAAACATCACCAAAAAAACAGGTTATACAGTTTTATATTCAGGCCGAGCTCCTTCTGGAGGATAATTCAGTAATCTGAGGATTGAGCAGGAAATAGTGAGCAAACAATACTCCGATCAAAGTTCATGTCACATTTCTGCAGCACATGGACTGAGTTTGCAAGATGCAGGATGTATTTGAACAACTACTACTACCAGGAAAAGCCTGTGATGGTAAATTTACAGTGCCCATAAAATGCAATCACTTCAGCTGCACTTGTTTTATTGTTTTACAACACTGAAGCACAGCGGCTGTAACTGTATGTTGTTGATGCAACATGAGTGATAAAACACATGTATCCATAGAGCAAGTATTAGCCTCTTTTACTATTATAAATCATATCTGTGAAGTGAATTGTGAAATAATAATTTACATAAAGATAGTGTGTGTGCAATCTGGCCATGTGTTATGATTGATTTTTTTTTTGAAGCTAGCCTCCATAAGTACACCAAAGAACTAGTACAAAATGTTAATGCTGTGGAGAAGTCAAGTCAGAGTACAGACCTGAATACAATCAATCATTTGTGGCAGGATTTGAAAGCTGCTGTTTAGTCACAGCCCCCACACAACATCACAGAGCTGGCACAGCTCATTTGCAGTTTCCAGATGTGCAAAATACAGACTGATCCAAAGACTGGACACCGACATGAAGAAAGTGAACACTATTATACTTCAGACTAATTTACTGATCGCACAAATCACTAATTTAGTTTCATGATTGCATTTTAGATCTTTTTGTATAAAATTTGTTGTCACCTTGACAGATTGTGTCCGTGTCAAAAACAATAAATCTGTGATTCAGCAGCGCTTTTCACAGCAGACATTTTGACTTACGTGATCATCACAGGTTACTAAAAGCATTGACAATGGCTCTGTTGTATTTGAGTGAGCCAACATGAACAATAACAGGAACCTGAGACTGAAGCAGATGAATATAATTTCTATCCAGAATATCTTGTGCAGGAGCAAGCTGGTGCAGAGCATTTGCCATCCAAACTGCCATATCTGAGGAATGGCAGCTTATCTGACTTTCAAAACAACCAACTAGGACCTGATGTTAATCACATGAGCAATCATATTCAAGGGATGTACAGCACACAAACAGTGAGCAGTTCTGTAGAAACAAATAGAATCAGATTGCTGATGAGATTACAGTCAGGATTGTAAAACTGGAGTTATCAGCAGCTATTAAAACGTAATTTGGTGTGATCATTAATGCACCACCTACTGAAACACATCAAGTTTTATACTAACAGAGCACTGACCTTCAGACAGGTAGATTACAGAATCAAAGTATCAGGTTTCCCTTTATTTGCTGGAAGCTGATGAACGTGAATCACACAGAATGCAGTTTGTATTTTCTAGTCTTCCCCTGCTTTGGCGAAAACATGTGAATCCTGACAAAGCAGCATGAGTACAGGATAAAAACAAAAGATTTAATTCAGAAAACTGATATTTATTTACATAAAACTTTGGCAGCATAAAATATTTACAATGACTCAATAATCAAGGATTCCCTTTTACTTAACAAGTTTATGACAAGAACACAAATTAATAAATAAACATGAATAGTATTTATAGTGACAGATTTACAAGACTTGATTGTAAACTTGCTGATTACAGTTTTGAAAAACATTTGACATCACTGTTTTCCAAAATGTTTGCTTCAGAAGGACCCATGCAGAAAACAATTCTAAACATATCGGCAGCGATGCATAGCTTTCCAACTAAAACACATCTGTGATGTTCAATCTTAAAATGTCCTGATTAAAAAGAAGCCACTGGTTAGAACAGAAGGTGATGGGGTCAAAAGTGTTGGTGGAGGAGAATAAAAAAAACATTTGTTCATCTGCAAAGCCTTTGCAAGTGGTGCCTGAAAGCCTTCTTTCAGATCTGCCATCAAAAGCCCTGCTGACAAAGGCTGGCAGAGAAAGGCTCACACACTTAAACACAGTAAAACACGGTGTGGACGGTCTGTTTGCTCACTAAAGAAGTCTCTTCCTGCTGTGGGTCTTGCCTGTGTTTGAGCATCTGATTGGCTGGCTCAAGGGAGAGACCTCCACAGCATCCACTTCTGTCCTCCTTCCTGACGCAGCTTCATCTACAAAGGAGGAGGAGAATGTGATAAGTAGAAAATACACTACAAGGCCAAAGGTATGTGGACAGTCAAACATTACACCAACACATGATTTAAGTGTAAAACGTGACCTAATGATTATTTTGGTTGTGGATTCATCAGAACATAGCAGCTACAGTTCACCACAGGCCATGGCAGGGTATTCAACTGCTTGTTTTGCCATCCAAAACTTAATTCACTGGTCAGTTCATTCATGTTAATATCGGATATGACTAAGAAAAGAAGAAATCATCACATTTAAGAAGCTGTAAGCAGATCAGTTTTGGCTTGAAAAACAATTCAAACCATTAATTGCTAAAATAGTTCCCGATCTGTTTCCTGTTCATCAGCTAACCCATTAATCGACTGATTGTTTAAAACCTTGGGCTTTAATGTGCTCCTTTTTTCAAGTGTGTCTTAATACTGACAGGCCCATCTGTACACTGAGGGTCCTTGGTTGCTCGAGTTGTTCCTCCTGTCTATCGTGGCTGCAGACAGAGCGCTTCTTATGTTTACATGTGGGCAACGAATTTCAGTCTTCATTTTGTACAAAAACAAGTTCTCCAGTTCAGTCAAGACCAGTGACAACATGAGTGGGTCTCAATGAGGGAATCTGACTGCAGATGGGGTTTTAAAACCCCCCCAACAAAAACTCACATAGAGAGACTAAAAGTAATTAATAGAATGGAGATGGTTTTGTGTTCACATACCACTGGCCATAAAGTTTGGCAGGTTGGTAAGCAGCCAATCATATTTCTGATCTCATACTATAAAGGCTTTACTCTGACGTATACGGACATGCAGTATAGAACAGAGGCTGACATATAGTTTAAAAAAAAAAAGAAAAAAAAAAGCAATATTAATATTTAATTTCACACAAACAATGTATCTGCAACCGGGCTATGGAAGGCTGCTATAGTGGCAGCTTCCATGCATAAAATTGCAGAATCAATATATGCCTGTTAACAAAAACCCACAGTTCAGCACTTTGGAGCTGACTCTAGGAACCACCAGGCACAACAGAGAGTCTCAAATGGATTATTTGTTTCTTAACTAATGGTGAACACAGTCTGCACGGTTCAGCAGACCTGATCACTCCAAGTTTTACTGTAAGTGTTACTGATATTTGACATATTACATAATCACAAAACATTAATGACAATGTCGTTTTCTAATACTATGGCTTTCATTAATCCATTGGTTATTGTAGATGTGAGGGTATGTTTTGTGAACATGCAGGTCTTTTCATGCAGATTGTGCCTTTCATTGAACCTAAAAGAACCTTACCTTTAAAATGTGCTGCTCTCTTACTGGCAGAGCCTGCTTTGCCCTTAAACAACAGTGGAGAGTGAGTGAGGGCCAGAATCCCGCTCGCCGTCACCGGCTTTCTCACCTTTGAACTGGGAGGAGTTGCCACTGTCAAATATAGAAAACACAGTGACAAAAAAAGTTTTATTCTGCGACTTCATACAATTATCTGAGAAAAAAAACAGCATTTATCATTTAATGTGTCAAAAACAATCATTGAAGCATTCTCCCCACATTTTCAAACAGTAGATCTTTAGCTCTAAAAGATGTGTCAATGTCTAACTGTCACATGTACGGGTCACAGCTTTACATCTGTGAACAGTCTCTTGGTTTCTTGTATCATTGCACACTAAATATTTGTCTGAATATAAACAGTATGTCATTGATGCCTTACATGATTTGACATCTCCATTTCCAGCAGCCCAGATCATGTCTTCTTCTGCTCTCAGAGGATCAGCGCAGTCGGCCTGCTGAGCAAGCTTCTCCATCCAGTCTCCCAGTAGAGGAAGAGGAGGAGATGCATCTGCCATGTTGTTTGAGGGTTCATCTGTGTCCTCGACGTCCTGCAATCTGCTAACTCCAAGCTCAGCTTCCTCCAGCAACTCCATCAGCAAAGGCTCGCCCTTCAGGCCATGATCCTTGCATCCAATAACCTCAACCTGAGCTCTCTTCCTGCGATGCCAGCTGTTGAGGTTGTCTGGGGTCACCTTCCCTACACTCTGAGGAGAAGGAGTCAAGGGAATGATCTCTGCCATTGCCACTGGAGACATTGTTCCTGCTTGATGGCGTGTGGGGGTATAAGAATGGCAGATGTAAGTTTGGACACTTCCACCTTTTCCAGGCGTGCTCTTGGCCGGGGTGACATGAGTACAGACAGATGGTGAGACACACCCAGGATCTCTGTGCTTGGAGAATAAAGCCAAGGGGCTTTCCAGCAGAGAAGGTTTCACACCAACTAATGGGCTCTGAGATCCTGAGGTCAAATCACCCACATTCATGGAATCTGTGCGTTTGATTTTGAGCTTGGGAAGTCCTGATGTTTGCATTTCCATTTCTACTTGGTAAGTCAGAGGGTCCAGAGTACCCATGCCCCTTTGACGACTAGGTCTTGCCAGCCCTCTAGGGGTTGAAAAACGAGGGGATTCATTTCCGTACCCCAAACGAGCGGCAGCCTCTCTCTGTTGCCGGTCAGGGGTCTGCCGGAAGCCATAGCTCCGGCCGGGTGTGCCTTTGGGTGGCACATGTGGTTTCGGTGAGACTGCGCTGAACAGAAAGTCGTCACCAGACTTTGATGGCTTCCGTGAAAAGCTGATGTTCATCTTGAGACCTCCACTAAACTGAGCCTTTATAACTGCTGCATCTACAATGTCCATACTATCATCTTCTGTGGATGCAGAGTTAAAATGTGAAGAGTCGAACTGCTGTGAATCTGTGTTGGAACTAGAGTCCGATTCAGCCTGTGCCTCTTTTGGTTCTGACAGGTTCTTTTCCACATGCTCACAGTTCTCAGCAGATTCAGCGTTCAGTTTGGAGGGAACATTCTCACTTGACTGGGACCTTAAGTTATGTCTGGTGGCTCTTGCACCTTGACCAGACTTTGTTCTTGTCAAGGACTTTGCAGGAGACTTAACTAAAGTATCTGCTCCTTCTGAAACAGTAGTACCTCCTACTGGTGAAAACACTGGCTTACATGGGGACGCAATGTTTGAACTTTTGGCTGGAGTTCTTCCAGAGCGAGTAATCATTTGATGAGTAGGGCTGGGGGTTCTGGTTTGAGTTCTTGTGTTGGGTTTAGGTGAGAGGTAGTGATCTAGAGGTGGGGTGGATTGTGGAGAAGGTATTTCCAGTCGACTAACAGTGTCACTTTTTTCAGGCGTTTTCATCCTGTTTTGCAGTTTTTCAGAGGACCTCTGATTTTTTTCCAGTGTCAAAATAGCACTATTGGCTTGACGAGTCTTTTCGGGAGTCTTGAAAATGTCTCTTTTAGTGTTTGTACTTTTGACAGGACTGCAGAATGTGTTGGGTGTTTTCACCAGTCTCGGAGATGCGCGGGATGCAATGCGAGGAGACTCGGGGACCTTGAAGGTAATGTTCTCTGTCAGTCTACATTTTCGAGGGGATGGAGACCATGTGACGCTCCTTTTGGGAGTCCTGGAAATTGGACTGTTACGTAGATGTAATCCAGAAGAGGAGGAACATTCAACCAAAGCCTTGACTGGAGTCCTGAGAATACCCTTCAGTGGGCTCCTCACAGGGCTTTGCTTGGTAGGTGTCTCTACCACAAGAATCCTTCTAGCTGGAGATCTGAGAGGACTGCCTCTCAGAGCCATATGTAGTTTGCGAGAGATCCCTGCTACAGGGCTCTCTGCAACAGAGAAAACATGCCTCCTGGATGGAGGTGGGGTTTTGGGGCTCCCTGGGGTCCGTAGAGTCCTGGGTGTCTTGGGTGTTGTGATGCCATGCATAGCCCTTCCACGTCTGCTGGGTGATTTCGTTGGCGTTTTATTTGGACTCTAAAACCACAAACACAAAAAAAGGTCACTGATAACTGATTTTTGGGCCACTTGGAGGCAAAGGAAACAGGTTGTGAACACATCAACATATAGAGTTCAATATGACAGTTACTATATTACCTAACTGATATGGAAACAGGGAGCTTGTTGGCAAATAGTCCAACATTTTGTTTCTATTAACTGTTGGTCTCTATCACTTCCTGAGGGAAAAATCTGGCTATTTAGTTGCTAAATGCTCCACAATGTTCACCAACTAGTACTCACGTCTTACATTAATACACTACGTACCCATATACCCTGTTTACATAAATCAATATTGGGATAGCTCAGTATATTGGGAGGATGGCAACAATGACAACGACAAAGAGAACTTACCTCAAAGACACTAGAGTCTGTGGACAGCCGTGATCTGGTGGCCCTGGTTGCATAAGACTGGTCCGAAAGACGACTGGGGGACTTGGTAGCTCCAAAAAGAAGACGCATGGGAGACCGAACGGCTTTTACGTTAACCTCACTGATTTTGCTGTCACTGAGTGTAAACTGGGATGCAGAGAGAGCCCTGTCCAAGTTGCGTGAGCAAGCTTGAGAACTTGAGTAGAAAATGTTGGAGTGTCTTCGAGCAAACTTCTTTATCCTCGGGCTCCTTCTTAGGTCTGATACAAAACCAAAAACACAAAAAGAGACTTATTATGGGCTCTCACAGCCAAAATGTCCAAAGACACAAAACAATTAGGACTACAATATATCAATGTCAATTTTTTTATTTTAAAGGTAAATTAGATTTAAGTTCTGTTCTTTTAAATAAAATAAATATCAGTTTAATAAAAACATAAAAATAAAAATATAATTCTTACATTCATGTAAATGTTTTTATGTAGAAAAACAACGAGAATTACAGTATAAGCAAAATACCTTCTGCAGGTTTTACTGGTGACTCTTCCACTATGCACTCCTCTGCTGGAACAGATCTCCTGGAAAAGAATATTTAAAAAGCACAAAAGATAAACATTTTTATTTAACAGTAAATTGCAACAGCATATATTTTTTGGATCATACAATAAATATAATAACTGAATAATTATAAAAAATAATAATATTAAAGACAAACTTACCTTCCCATTTTCTGCCTGTATAGGAAGCGACTGGACACTTGCTTGTGAGCGGGTGTTTCACACACTTTCTTTGTGAGTAGTTTGTGCCTCTCTGAAAAAGAAGAATTTACTTTTAGATTTAAAAAAAAATATATCAGTGGAACGAACTTCTTATTATTGAAAACAGTGAATATCTAATATCAAAGTTGCAAAGCTAAATACTTAAAATAAAATGTTTTCCCTCCCCTGCAGTTTTTATTCATCATTTTCAGTTTTTAAATTAAAATAGTTTACCATCAGATTCATTAGATCGCTTGCGCTTCAATCCTTCCACAGCGGACACAGACTGGCTGCGTGGCAGCTTGGCCTTCTTTGAGGGGGAAACGAGCTCTTGGTTGAACAGGTTTCTTCTCACCTTCGTCACCTCTGTGGACAATCAAAACAAGGTCTGTTTTATGATTCTTTCTAATTCTTGGCTAAACTTGACTTTTGTTTCAAAACAGTTACAAGGTATCAAACATTATACTGCTCCTAAAATCATTAATATGAAACAATCTCCCATGTCAGCTTAAAATGAAGGTGTAAACAGTTTGTCATGTAGACAAATGGCACTGGATGCAATCAAGTTAAAACGGAGCATACCTTGTGTTTCTTGTTTCTGAGGTTGTAGTTCTGGAACGGGTTTCTCCACAGCAACACAGACCTTTGATTTGGCCTGATGAAAACAACAAACATGGAAAAGTAATCTGAATTTGATGGCTAAAATGAACACACGTCCTGTGTGAAAATCATCATCTTTTTCTTCATGTAAGATTGAGTCAACAGCAGTGATTAATTATCTAAAAGAATCTTACAGCTCTTGTAGTCTTTTTAGGCATCTCTATTTGGCGAAGATTCTGTGATGATTCAGTCATACTGCGATGACGAGTCAACATCCCACTCCTAAAAAAAAAAAAAAAAATATAACATACACACATTAAAGTTTAATCATCCACATTAAAAAAAAAAAAAAAAACTTCTAAAAATCCTAAACTATGATTCCAGCGACAACATCATCCTCTTCACTTAAATGTTTCCTCGTTGTTGTAGTATCCAAGATACTGATTGCCAGAGTGAGGCTGAGCAGATTTTTCATAACCAAACTGTCTTTAACATACAGCCTATCCTCACCTCCTCTTATTTGCTGAGCGATTTCGCAGGTCCTGTAGGCGATCTTTGCCATCTAAACCCAGGCTCTGTGTGGAGAGAGGAGGTGAGGAAGCCGAAGGAGAAACACTGTCCTTGGCAACTGACTCGTCACTGAAGAAGTCAGCAGGTAGAACAGCCACCAAAGCCTCAGGGAGCTGGGTGCCCAGATTGTGGTAGATGTCTGCAAGCACTCTGGGGACGGTGGTCAGGAACCTGCCATGATACAGAAAGACTATTATAAGGTTCAAAAAAGTGCAGATGAGAAATATTTGCCTCACTTAAAATCTTTGTTTCAGATTCAAGTTTTGTTTCTTCTCAGTGTGTTAACAGTATCAGTTAAGAACACAGGAAACATGAATTTGTAACTAAATACTGTATGGTGACATTACTATAAAAACTGTCCTAATATCAATAATGCGTCCATATTTTCTTTTACTTTAATTTTACAATCTTTAAACCAACCAACTTTATTTCTATTTTTAAGCAAGCATCTTTTGGGGAATGCAGCTCCACACACTCACCCTGGGAGGACATCATCCTGAAGGAACCTTGCCAGGCAAACTGGGTCTTTTGTCAAGGAAATTATCCTAAGCATTTCAGCCACCTGATGAACAGGAGGTTAAATTTAATCGTTTATTTTTGCTCTGCTGTGCAAGTAGGTCAAATTACTTAAAAAAAGAGAATTGTACCTCCTCTGCCATCTGATCAACATTGAGTGAGTCAGGCTGCTCCATGGAGAAAAGTCTGCACAACTCCAGCCTCAGCAAAGCCTGAAGCTGGCACCTGGGCGAGACAAGAAATGTTACATCATGTTCACATGTTTGAGAATCGGTATAGGCACAACCAGGTGTTGGTCTGATCGATGCGCTGAGTTTTATACATTTAACTGACTTAAAACAAAACAACATAGAAGAGGTAGAAAGCACTCACTCTCTGATTTTGCTATCAACATCAGCTGTTGTGCCATAAAGCTGCCTGATTGATTTGCTGGTCTTGAGGAGGTGTTGCTGGACAAACAGGGAGATCTTTACCTACAAAGAAGACATTTTACACAACTTTTAGATATGCAAATAGTAATAGTCCAACACTTCACACGATGCACTAAATCTTTTCAATATCCTAATGAGAAAAGGCTCTGCCTCTTACATATTGTAACGAGCACCAGTCTGCTGCGAAGATGAAATTGGGTCAGAATTTTAATACACATTTAAAGCTGACACTTGTCTCACCTCCAGGTCTGATTGTGCCATTAGGAAGGTTTTCACAGCAGACAGGAGTTGCTGGACACCAGTGAGAAGGGACGAGTCTCTCTCTGCCACGGTCTTCTCATAACTGGAGTTCAGATGGGACAGCAGCTCCGCCTCACAAGTGAAGCCTGGGCAAAAGGAGATGATGCATTCGTTTTTTTTTTTTGTTAGTATATCCAAAAGGTAGAGATTTTAACTCCTTGAATATACTCAATGGCCTTTTTGCAGAGAAAAACTTTTGGATAGTTTTAATGCGTCCACTCACTGATGGTGGTGCCTGCTTCAGATTTGTTCCTGTCGTTTGACCGTCCCTTCCCTTGTCTGTCCGCCCCCTTGCACTCGACGCCCAGCTGCTCAGCCTCGTTCTGGTTCTTTTGGGCTTTGACATTCAGCCGTGCAACATTCAGCATTTGCAGGGAGCGGCTCATGGTCTTCATCTTCTTTTTCACTGGTGTGCGCTGGGCACCACCTGTAGATCAACAATGGGAAATTGGAGATATTTTCTGCTGCTTTCGCTCAGGTTAAAAATCTTTATAACGTTCCTCAAAGACAAACTTTAATTGGTGATTCCTAATATCACCCAATAGAAATTTAACTTGGATTTCACAGTCTTGACAAAAACCCTGGGATATTTGTTAATAAAAATGAGTCTCTCACGTTTCTTGCCCCTCTTATCATCTGCACCCTGGGATGTTTGATACAATTCAGCTAGATCACTGATCAGCTCCTGCTGTAGGACAGACAACTCCTCCTCTTCCTTCTGCTCTGGCGCTGCATGCAGCAACCTGTTTGAGAAAAACAAAACATGAGCCTGTATGTCACATTCTGCACCAGGACTGTTGACAGGTTTGTTTCAGGCTGCCTTTGATTATTTTTGTGTTTAAATCATTATATGATTCTTAACCTAAGAGCACTATATAAAATGTATACAAAAATCTTGACATCATAATCATCCGTACCTAATTGACTCCATTAAGTGAGGACTCACTCCTGACTGGTCTGACTGAGGGAACCAGCTCTCCAACATGCCTGTTGTTAGTGGGCATTTGCCGATTTCCTGCTGAGCCCACTCAGGAACCTGATGATCCTTTGGCTGGTCTGAAGAATAACAAGAATACTTTAGAAATATATCGACACTGCTACCGTCTAACACATTCAAAATATAAATCCTCTAAATTTGCCAATGGGACATATCTATAAAGTAAGAACATAAAAATGCAGACTCAAAATATTCTACCATTGACTACGAAAAGACAAAATAGAACGTTACCCCATGCTGTTATAAGTATATTAAATATAGGGGCCACATACAGCCACAAGTTAACTGAAAACATATACTTTTATTTTTGGTGACATAATCCTGTGTACAGACAGAAGTACTGATAAATCAGGCTCAAATTAGGGCAGTGTGATGTGGCAAATTATATTGTATGATATTGTATGATTTAAAAAAAAAAAAAAGAAAAGTCATTTGGATAGTGTTTTAGTCACACAGCACAAATGCATGAAATCTGCATATGCAAAAATATGTCATTTGTCATGATGTCTTGTTGGACAAAATATATTTAAAAAACAAACATATCATGAAATATATTGTTATCTGGATATAAGCTTTTTTTGTTTGTTTTTTATATATACACACATTACTATTCTATCCTCACCATCAACAGTGTCACCATCCTTCTCCATGATCTCGTACACCACTCCCAGAACGCTGCTCACAACATCTGGCAGTTCAGCTGAGCTTTCTGCTGTGGCGGGGGCAATGATTTCAGGGGTCATGAACTGGTCTTGTTGAGTGATGCCAGACTGCAGAATGGTAAGCAGAGCTGTACAGTGTGACAAGGGGGAGAGGACAGCCGAGCACACCAGGCCACTGTCATTCACCTCAGAAAGCTGGAGGAACAAGCACAAGAAAAAACAAGAAAAATCAGGAGTGCATCGGGAAATTCCCACAGAAGACACAGAATACAGAAGAAAGTTTCCAAACAGGATGTTACTGACACAAGTATCATGTATGTTAGAATTAAAGCCTGTAAGCGGGGGTTCAGACTGGATCAGGTGCCACGACAAAAACGGTCTTTCAATTCATTTTAGTGGGTGTTGTGCATTTCTGCACCGGCAGTTCACAACGCAGGGGTTGCCACAGAAAAAAACGCACCGGCGTGCAGGACAGAAGTTGAGCCAGATCTTTGGGAAAAAACGGAGCCCTAAGTCACAGACAGCCTGAAATTTCTCTGAAGCTGAGACTAACCAGGTGGATTCACGGCTAAACTCTCTAAGAGAGAGAGAGAGCGTTTTGGTCGAGACATAGAGTAACAATAACAGTGAGCGAGCATCTACCTCGATAAAACTGTTAATTGGCGTAATAAAAAATTATTTTCTGATTGTTTCACAGCGGTTACATTCAGCAGGTATAGACACGCCCACAGCAACCCACCTCAGCTCCCCCCACCACCAGACAACCCTGCTACGAGTTGCCGTAATCCCTGAATGCGCGCCAAGTCTGTTCTCCATGCTTGACTCTTTAAAGACTTACTCACAAACAGTTTGTACAGTAATGAAACCTGTCCCCTTGAAAGGTGTTATTGGGCTACTAAGCTGCAGATATTTAAAGAAATGTTTTGAAAGATTACCATATCTCCATTTGTATTCTTTGAATGACATAAGAACCATTTTTTATTTTAAAGGTTATCTACCCTGAGATGACCGGGGCTGAGTGTATGACAGAATGAAGGCAGGGGAGCAAGTGGGGTGGATTGAAAAAGATACAGAAATGTTGGTAATATTGATAATATCTGGAGAAGGCAGTTAAAATCCCACCTATGATGAAACTACCAGACAAATCAGACAGTGACAAAAACAGATTTCGGAAAAAGGAAGGATTGTCTTCATTAACCAAATTAACAAGGTTTAGCCTAACTGGAAGAATAATAAGGTATCTACCGAACATGTCTTCAACAACATTAATGAAATAAAACGATAGGGAATTATGTACTCGGGTAATGAGTGAGGCCTAAATGAGGCTGAAAATAGTCAACCTGGCCATCTCAAAAGACATTGCAAAAGAGCCTTAACTGGGACACAATTTGCCTCACCATGTGCAGATCATAAGCGGACAGTTCCGTCAGGAGATGCTGAAAGGCAGCAGCTCCCTGGTCGCCGCTGCTGGAGCACTGAAGCACCCACGAGTCTATGGGGGTCTGTGTCAGTGAGGAGGCATCCCAACCCTGCAGCACTCCTTTCAGACACACTTCCACTGACTCTGGGAGAAGCCTCTGGCTGCGAGACACTGGCTCAACCATGACGCCACAGCTCTGTGTTATGTCACCTGGTTGGGTGAAAAATAACAACACACAAGTGCTTAATTACATGCAGCTCATGTACTTTCTCTTGTCCATGTTTTCTCTTAATGTAAAATCTTCTATGAGAATGAGAATGTACAGTATAATGTCTCACAAATATTTACCTGTATTTAAACTATAGATAACATGAATAGTTTTAACAGCTGCACTGTTTCAGGCATGTTTGAGTCTTAACAGATGCTTCACTTCCATGTTACCAACCTTGCTCCCATCGCAGAACACCATCCATGACAGGAAAGGCCAGGCGGTAGAGCCTTTTAGAAGACAGCAGGTATCCAATGCTGGACTTGAATGCAAAGACCTCTTGAGCGCAGCAGAGATTCAGCAGAGCAACCATAGGGATCACTCGGCCCCCCACCTGAGCCAGGACCTCGGACAGCTTATCAAAGCCGAGATCATCCTCACACCTCATGACCTGCAAGAAGACAAGAGATCAAAGTTACATACATCAGTGAAAAGTGATGTGTAACTAATGACTGGAAGTTTTTATAAGTTTTTTTAAAAGAGTAACAGAGGTTGTTTTGGGTTAATGCACTGGTTCTCAAACTGTGACGCCAGTACCACTAGTGGTATGTGACCTCCCAGTAGTACTTGAGGTAATCTCTAAAATAATTTTTGGAAAAGTGATACAAATTAATTGAAAAGCATAGAAAAAGTTTTTCATGTCCTGTAGTATTTTGTTTCAGTGTCAGCCTGATACATACACTTTGATGCAGGCAGCACAGAACGCACATATACGTCTGATTAGATAGGAGCTCAAATGTGACGCTGATTGAGTCAGCTGTAAAAAGTTTAAGAAACACTGGGTTAATGTCGTGACCTTACAAGTTTTAAACAGCACACACACACACACACACACACACACACACACACACACAAAGGATGCTGGTCCTGTTTATGCCACATGAAGAGTAAATGTATTTATCAGGTTGTGGGCTCATTCAGTTGAGTGACACATGTGTTGGGCCAGTTTCATAAGTTGATGTTGATGTAGGTTGTACAAGTACAAGACATTTTCTCATTTGTTGTTTTGATGATGACGGTGGAGAGTGTTATATTCCATAATCTCCCATAGCTGGGCTGAGCCACGATATTTATATCAAATGACGTTATCAACGCACTGATTTATAGATATGGAGATGGTTTTATCTAAATTGTTAAACTCTTGTTGATGCCTGATAATAAGATTCTCTCACCTGGACATGTGATCTACTGTCAATCCAGTGCAGCACAACCTGTCTCTGGAGCAGCATATCGTGAAGGCCCCTGGATAAAACGTGCTCTGTCACATCTGCAGGCAGGTCGTGGTTTCCCAGAGACACATAGTTGACTAGTTGTGTCCTGGACCGTGGACAATCCGAGACAACAAACACCACATTCCTCCCGTTGTTTGAAATATCATCCTCCTGTGAAACACTTTGTGGTCCGGCTCGGCTCGACCTCCTGGGCCTCAGGGACAGTTTGGTGGGAGAGGTGATGTCTGGTCTATCCCACTGGAAGTCCAGCAGGGTTTCTTTGAGAGCATTTTGAACTGAAGCAGACCGATCCGATTGCTTCTTCTGGTGAGAAGGACACGGTTTATCCTTCACGTCAAACTTCGCTTCAAACTCCACTTCAAAGTCCTCAAAGGTTTTGTGGCGAAGCTCCTTGAAGTCTGACCCCCTCGATATGAGCCTGGCGTTGCGGCCACTCTTGGACTGAAAGAACTTATAACCCCAGCGTACTTTGTCAAATCCATATTTACAGCTGAAATGCAACAGGATCTGTAAGATCCCTCGTTTCACGAAATGATTCCTGACATCCAGCTGATCGCCTGAATCTTGATCTCCATAATCCACATCGATCACAAAAACCAGGTTGTGTAACGTTAAAGCCATGCCGTCGACTGCAGCGAAAACTCAACGATAAGCCATGAAAACAGGTGATCAAGTGTAGTCAGGTCCGTTGTCACTTGTTCAGCAAATGTGGCCCCCCGTGTTGTTCACCGTGTGTGGACACAGGGACGCCATTTACAGCTGCCAACATGAAGACACTTCATGTCTCTGCAGGGTCCAGCTAACGTTAGCTAGCTGTGGTAGCTACCGAGACTCAAGTTAACGCACTTACAAATCACGTCCAGCGCTTCGAAGTTTTTTAAAATAGCTCCGCGCCCGTCGCAGAAAGAAAACACGCCTGAGTAAAGTTACAAGTTAAAGTTTCCATACAGCAACATTCATGACGACAAACTTCTTCATATTCGCCATTTTCTAATAGCCGTCTGTCCTTAACCGTTCGCGCTCCTTGAACGATAGCCCGCCCCTTTGCTCTGATTGGTTACTTCCTTAACAATAACAACCTAATTGGTCCAAAATAAGGCGTAAGCAAGACGGTGATTCGCCACAAGTCTCATATTGGCTATTTATTGGACAAGTGCACCATCCATCAAATCCGTACTGGATTTGCGTAAACATGACACATTCAGCACTCAACGATTGGCAGGCGCGGCTTGCATTTAACTTTTAAAAGCTATGGAGTCGTTGATAATGAAGAATATAACGGCAAACCTGAAGTACAAAGACGTATACATTGACCTGTTCTGTCTCTGAGGTAGCAATAGTGTCATTTTGTCAAAGTTCACCGCACTGTATAACTAAAGTTGTGTACAACATTATGCAAAAACTTCTGTATGCAGACACGTCAGCCAGGGACCAGTGCTCACCTTTCTTACTTTTTACTTTTAATGCTCAAAATTAATATTTGTCCCAGCCGTAACACGTAAAATTTAACAAATAGCAACATGTATACATCATAGAAAGAATATATAAGACTTCCAAAATATCCACCAGGCATACAATGGATGCAGCAGCACAATAGATTACCTCATATGGGAAAATCAAGGTAAACTAAACTTGTGCTCAAGATCCTTTTTGAAATATTGAATGGATCTGGATTATCAAGTAATAACATACTTTGTCTGAGCTGCCTGCTGAATTTGGCAAAAGGACCTAGACAATTTTTCTTTTTAGTTTTTTTTTTATCCATCAATAACTATCTACTTGCTTTTATGTGCCAAGTAAAGCAGTAAGAATGTTAGCCTGGCATCCTCAACCATTCTCTCTCACTGCCTTAAATGGAAAAACTTTCATTCAGAGCAATGTTTCGCTTTGATATGAATGTCTGGGTCTTCTTGCTGGTTTTTCAATGTTCCCTCAAGTTTTAAGTAAAGCAGGAGTGTGTCATCGAACCAGAACACACACGTATAATGGTGTCCTCAGTGTAAACCACAGTTGGATTTGCATGTTGGTCTCTATCGGTGACCACAGATGTAAATACAAATCAGACTGTGCATGACATCTAACACACGATAACAAATCCAAATTAAACAAATAAGCAATAATAAGCAACATTTATATTTTCAAATGTTGTTAAAAAATGAAGAAACAACATTGTATGTGATCTTACATACTATAAAAATAACAGGTATTACTGAGGCTGTCTTCATTAAAACCCTGAAAACCGAAACCTTTGAAACAAGCATCCTCGTCTATTATTAAATACATGGAGTGTAGCCTTTTTCTTCTTCTCCCCAGGGCTGGAGGGCAAACCAGAAAAAGAAAGAAGCAGAACACTGGGAGAGGAAATATGTGGGTCACATTCTGTTTTGCATGCTTAATCACTTCTTTTCTCCAACACTTGGGGGAGATGAAGAGCTTAGAAAAGCTTTGAAACAGAAAGAGGTGAAAGCAGAATGCTGCTGAATGTTCTCGACTCTGCTCTCTGTGTCCCACTAGACACATCCTAAGTCATGAGACCAGGATGTAGGTCAGTGATACTTTTGGGAGCATGCTATTCCTAAGATCCTAATGCACACTTACATGCACACATGAATGCCTAAATACCATGTGCATACATGTGTAAAAGTATGTATGCATGGACTCCTTACACTGTTGCTTATCTCAAGTTCACTCAGTACTGATTCATCTGTCAGAGGTTCATGTATGACATAACTGGAGGGAGAGATGATCTTGGTTTGGTAGACATTTCATGGCTTTATCTATTCTTTTTTCACAATACATGTGCTCCAGTGTGAACAGAAAACTATAACCGATCACCTACCAGTTGGAACTCTTTAGTGTTGAATGCGCACCTCTTTATTTGTTACCCCTAAATGATTACTTCTTTACTACTACTACTGCTACGTATAGATTTGAATGGGGGCTGTTACAGGTAGCCAGTGGAGCTCATTGAGCAGCGAGGTAACAAACACCTTTTTTGGTTAACTGAAGACCAGGTCAGGTATGCCACCACATTCTGTTGCTACTGTCTAGCACAATCACTGAGCGGATGCTTTCAACTTGGCACAGAGGATTCTGTTCCAAAGCAAATATTGTACCAGACATTATTCATGGTGACCTGTGTATGAGTGTACATCACTAGAACAGTCTTGCTAAGATATGAATGAAATCTTTGCGCCACTAAAGTGGGACAGTCTTCATTCAGTGTCATCTTGCCTGGTCCTGCTGACCCTAAAGACGAATCTTTCCGTCCGTGCTGACAGGTCGCCTGGCTTGTGTTTGTATTATAAACAAGGCGGAGACCTGGCTTGTTTTGGGGACATTTTCTACTTGTTTTGGGGACATTTTGTAATAACGTGGCGCTTGGAGTGCTTTCTAATTAAGGGAGCACTTAATTAAGAAAAATGCCAAATCAAATTTAAATATGTTAAACACAGAATAAAAATGAGAATATGACTTTACTTTACTATACAAAAGCCTTAAAAGTGTGGATTAGTATTAGCCGGCACTGTCTAGAATAATGACAGTGGGGTAAAACTAGATTATCACAAACAAAATAATTTTTTTTTTAAATTGACAGACTGAGAAATTGCTTTTGGCCAGGATATCCTCTTCACATAAAACAGTGAACGCCATCTCTGTTTTGAGGTCTGTGATTCATAATAAAAGATCATTGTGTACACACTATTTTGAACCATAAACAAACTGTGGGATGGTAATCCATCTTGGTGAGGGATTACAGTGTCTATATAATGTCTGAGTTCCTCTTTCACATGTTACGTGTCAAACAGTTTAATTGCCTGACTCATAGAAGTTCAGAGAGAGTAAAGTGACATTGAAATGTTACATTTGTTACACAAATGTTACACAGCTGAACTGTTCTTACATCAATCCCACGGGATACAGTACTTCTAATACCATACTGTTTTTGGAAAATTGACTGTTCTCTCCAACTGTTTCTGTTTCTGTGTGTCCATTTAAAATATACTCATGTTTTTAGTTAGTGTTCCCGATATTTATTAAATAAAGAATGAATGACAAATAAATGCACTGCAGATAAGAAGAGATTACTTAAAAGCAGAAATGAGAAACAAAAGAAGCACACTGTACTTTCTAGAAAAAAGAAAGCAGGCAGGTATTTTACAGGATGGAAGAATCCAGCATGTTCCCATTATAATATATTCCACACAACTTTAGCATTTATTATAAAATTTAATGTCAATTGTAACTCTTTTCTTGTGGATTGGCACAGAGTGCCTCCTGCAGATCTTTATGTAATTTGCTTTTCGCCAAAGTTTTAACTTCTTCAGCTGTTGATCCTGTGTATGAGATAAGAAGTGTGTATATTTGCATTTGGAAGAATCAAAGTTTGCAGTAAGAGACAATGCATTTGCGTCTGTCTGCTGCCGGCTCTCTCTCATCCTGTCTGGATAGTCAGATTCCAGCTAACACACTACAGTGTGTCATTACAGTGGTGCACTTATAGAGCAGTGATGTCGCCTCTCAAACATCTTGGCGTCTCATCTATAATAAGAAAAGAAAAACATTGGCAAGATTATGTATTTTCAGTTCCAGCTTACCCTCAGTCATTCTAAAGCTTTGGGGTTATTTTTTTCCCTAGGATAAACACTCAGACTCCCCACTGGTCAGTCAGAACTGACAACGCTTCTTGGAAGAGAGAGAGGTGAAACGTCTTCACGGATCTACAAACAAGTCCAGTTGCCCCAGACTTAACCTTTTTTAAGAAAGATGACCCAGATGACTGAGAACCTTCACAGACTTCTTTGGGGTTATGTTACTTGTTAGCTGGCCAAACAGTGTCTGTACACTTTGTTCCATACCAGGTTCTATTTAACAGATGATTGGCCTTTTATGCTATTTTGTCTGCTGCCGGGTAGTTTACAAAGATGCCATACACGTCACAGGGTGGCATGACCTCTGTTTGTACTCATCTACACTGGTTTCCTGTTGATTTTAAGATGTAAATGATGATTCAGGGTTTAGGTCTTATTCCTTCCTCTGTGAAGGTTTAATCCTTGATGAATTGAAATGCAAATCTCAGAGTGTCAATATGAAATAAAAGAAAATAAAACACAGGTGAAAAAACATTTGGTCTGTCATTCTGTCCAAGTCTGAGTTAAAATTTACCCTGCAACATAATTCTTGCTGTCGAGGTAGGTGAAACGAAGGCACGAACTGGATCAATCTTTCCCCCGAGAACATATTACCAAATATATTTCTTTTTTTTTCTTGGCGTGCTTTCCTCAAAACTGTCTTTCCTGGAAACAATCCTTTCACAAAATCTCAGTGACGCAAATGCTTCAAGAGTTGCGTTGCCTCACATAAAAACAGGCCGTAATTCTGCTGTGGATGTAGTTAAGAATGACATCTCTACAAGCACTAGACAAACAATGACTAATGTGTGTTTGTGTCAGAGATGAGAGATGAGAGTGGTATGGAGACATTTCATGTGCTTCCAGCTGGTCTTTGTCCATCCTCCCTGTCGGTTTGAAGTCGGGAATTGCTTGTTTTTGTGTTTCATGTCAGATGCAGCAGCAGGAGCTTGTATGTTTATGAAGATGCAAAATATATAAAAATATGACAAAGATATGCACACATTAATATGTATGATAGTTGAAAGGAAGGCGGGCAATATCAAATCCAATAACAATATAATAATATCAGTACAATGAAGTCTCCAACCAATGCTGAATTATTTCAAACAACTATCACTTGTATAGTTTCATATAGTTTATTCCACTGTGCCAGTGTTTTACTGTGGTCCACTATTAAAAACAACACAAATACCATGTGTCTATATGTTCCTATAATATAGTGAACATGGGAACAGCAGTTGGGTTTTTTTTTCAATGTTTATTAATTATATCGTCCTGGTGCCGTAAATACTCATTACATCATTGAATGTGTATTCATTTCTGATTTAAATTAGTCCCCAACAAATACACGATTTACTCCTATTTGAATAACATTGCCTCGTTGTTTTATATTACTTTCCAACCTTTTAAAACAATGAAACTTTATATTTGTGGCTTGTTTTTTTTAAGTCTTACAGTGCATCCTCAGTGAGAACTAAGAGGACTTGGGGCTAAGTGCCACACAGCCAGAGAAGTCATAAACTGTTGAAGGACGCTGATCTCCAATCTGTGTCCCTCTGTGATTATATCTCCTCACAGCACACACATCACAGTCCAACACTTAAGCCATTCTCTGGAGAGAGCATCTGTCTCTCCCACCTACAAGATTTACTTAATCAGAGTCTATTTTTGCTAAAGCCACGTGCAACCCGAGCAGGTTCTCAACTAAAGCTCCTGCAGCATTGTCTCAGTCTGCTGACTTGCATCGGATAGAAGTCGTGCCTCACGTTTCACTTGTCACTGAGTGGATTAGGAGAGCATGGTTATTAGCAACAGGATGACTGGATGACTGCAGCGGATCTCTGTGGAGATCCTAAGGGCTCTCCTCCCAGCAGGCCGGATGGTTGTTGTGGCTGAGCTTGCTGACGAAAAGCTGATATTACTGAAAGTGCGTCACCAGCCAAGCAAGCGTGCAGTAGACGCAGCTCAAGAACTGAGTGTTTACAGATGGGTCTGACATCAGTTTATCTTAACAATAACAGTGCAGATGGACAGACAGTAAAGGCTACACATCACTTCCCGCTGCCTCGTAACTTCCTCCTTTGTGTATTTCCTGATCTCAAAGGATTTTCTGATGGGATTTTATGTCTTCACCCACGATGAATCCACCTTTTAGGGTCACTAATGTTTCCTCAAAAGTGCTGACACTTGTTGACCTTGTCATTACTTACTTGTATTAGTTTGTATTGTATTTGCAGTGTCAGCTCAGTGGATGTCAGAAATGTAATTAATAAGATGCAACTCATTGCCAACTATTAGCATTTAGTTTCAACAACTGCACTTCATGAACAGAAATAAAAAAAAGAATTGAAAATGAATCCAAATACTTGAAAATATTTATTAAAGTACATATAACAAACATTGTAATATATATGTATAAAGTAAAACAAATATACAGTATAAAGGTTATGATTTTCTTTGAGAATCAAGGTGACTTTAGAAGAAGAATAAAATAACACATCTACAACTCCACCTGGTTATGACCAAAATAAGAGAATAAATAAGGACATTTAGAAAAGCTTTTTTTTTTGCTCAGGAATTGAAGCGAGAGCAGAGATTTCATTAATGGTGAAGCTGGAAAACAAGAGCTCGAACTCTTGACGAAGCTTTGTAATGTAACTCTACTGCTTCAGTGACGGCCAGGTCACATTCAATGCTCAGTACATTGCTCCGTCAAAGTATGTACATTGTTAAGTCACAAAACTAATATGTTTCATCAGTCCTTTCTATGGTGACTGGTCAAGTAGAAAAATCCAGACTGAAACAAAAATACCTATACAAATTTAAAGTGGAAAAATATCAACCATCTCTCATCATTCAAGTGTACTTATACACATCTACAGTAGAAAAGGAATACATTTGAAGAGTGGTGTGTTCAACACTGCGTCATCTGCTACTTTTACACTCATCATATCTATACAACAGGATAACAGCCTGTGGCACTGGTAGAGACCTTTACAGATATGCATCAGATGTGCATCCTCATGCTATATACTGTATGTCGATATGTTAGTATATATTATATGCAGACTTTTGTAGAACAGCAGCAGCTTACACACACACACAGGCAGGCTGGCAGACAGGCCAGTTTGGTTCAGTTCAGTTGGCCTCCATTTGAAGCGGCGTCAAGGAGAAGAGAGAACCATGGGGGGCCAGGAGATCGGTATGTCCGGCCACTCATTGGGTGGAGTCGGAGTCACTGGAGTCCAGGCTGACCTGTGTGGGTGTGGGGGTGCCGCTGTGATGGGCGGCCGGTGGGCAGTGGAGGGTCTGTGTGCTCCGCCGCAGGTTCTCCAGGGACTGGAGGAAAGAACGACGCGCCCTCTCCTCCTCCAGGGGTGAGGAACCCTCTTCTTCTACCTCTGCAATCTCAGCGAAGGTGACAGGCTGTGTCTTGAAGCGAGCCTCTCGTGATCGGCGGGAGCGACTCTTGCCCCTCGCTGGACCCTTTGGGACAGGCAGTTGCTGGGGGAACTCCTCCATTGCTGAGGCCATAAGGTGAGCCGGCAGGACATGGAAGCTGGAGGTCTCCATGACCATCTGACGCACAGCAGCCATCGGTAGAACAGAAGCCCAAATGGGTACAAAATTAAATCTGAATGAAAACTGGACAGCTGACTGCCTGTGGATGTTTCAAACTTGTCCTCCTAGTTGAAGAAAAGTCTTAGGAGCAAACAAAACAAGAGATTGTCCAACGTCAAGCCAGACAAACAACTCCTCAAACTTCCAAGTCCAGGCTCAATGAAGATTACAGTCTTAAAGAAACAATTGCTCTTAAGCTGCTCTCGTCAGCCTCTGCTCTTCACTCCTTGGTGTGAGTGCTTCTGTTTCAACTCTGCTGCTGCCTGCTGTCTCTTCTCTCTGTGTGAATCTCAGTCCGCTCAGGCTAATGCCACAGACAGCTCCAGCACTCTCTTTTATAGCAGCTCACTACCCACTCACTGTCTCCCTCCCCTATTCCCTGTGTTTGCCAGGTCCCTCCCACTCCTCACCGTCACGGTTCCAGCCTTCAGAGCAGTCAGCAAGTCAGTCACCCCACCGAAATAAACATATGAGAATATGTTTGTGCTTGGGTGAGGGAGGGGTTTGACGGGTTTGTGTGTGTGTGAGGTGGGTTAGAGACAGAGGGAGAGAAAGACTAACGGCACAGAAATGGAGACGTAACATTGAGTGACACATTCAAAGGGAGTCGGGCACAGCAGAGACAGAAGAGAATTAGAGCAGGGAGAAAAGTGGACCAAACCAAAGTCAAGGTGGAGAGACTCAAATGCAGGACAGGGTCCTTGGGACAGACCAGGGTTTAGTGAGACACAACTCTGCAAGAAATAACTACCTCTGTGATTGCAATTAGAGACGTGTTGATTCAACTTCATGGCAACTTTGGTGTCTGCAGGTTGTGGTGTTTTTGTGTCACACTGCATTATATTGGGAGATGTTTATTTTATTATTGTACTTATGAATTGCCATGTGGATTAGTACTCAGGAGTCTGCCTGAAGTTTGAGGGTCTGAGGGAAGAACAACAGTCTATAGTAGTACAGTTCAAGAGGCTAAAAGGAAAGATAAAAATCATTTCAATATGCAGATATAGGCGATGTTTGGCACCATTAGTGATGTAGTGTGATGTGTGTAGTGAGTCTGAAATTTTTAATCACTGTTGCAGCCCAAATTTAACAAGTTATTTTAAATATTTAATCAGCCAATTGCTTCGTCAGGATCAAATGATTTAGTAACTTGCTAAAGTAAGTATGGTCCGACCACAGACATACTAATAAGCTACAGCAAATAGTGAATTTTATCTTGCATGTATTAAGAGAACACAAATGAAATATGTCCCCCTGAACTCATCCAGAAGTTAAAAAAAAAAAACATGGCAGGCAGCTCGGCTTATGCTGTTCATACTGTGTATATGTAAACATAACTACACAAGAGCTAAACACTGTCAGGAAGTTATTACATTCCCCGTGATGGCACAACCTCCCCCCCCCCCCCCCCCCGGCCTCTTAACGTGTGCTTGCACAGTGTTGCCGTCACACATGCATACTTTACACATAGACAAACAAAAAGCTGAATGTACAATAACTAAGTGGATAAACCCACCTGGATTGGATGTCTTTGGACTGTGGGAAGAAACTGGAGCACCCTGAGTAAAGCCAGATACACACAGAGAGAACATGGAACAAAAGGTCCAGGTGCTTTAAGGCAGCAGTGCTGACATCAATTCATTAGCAGTACTTTAATTAGTATAATTAATGTAAACAAAGACTATGGCATCTTTTTCAGCCTTTGGCAGTGTGAAATACCGAGTCAGATCTAGAATAATTTAATAGTTTTTTCCAGTGTTACTGAATCTTTTTTTTTTTTTTGGCATCACAGCAGGTGTTAAGCATTCTCATGAGAATTTTGGCCTCCATAGGCACAGAGGCTGCAAAGTTGTGGAAGTGTTTCAGGCTACAAGTTTCTGTACAAAAAAAAAGTCTATTCATAAATTATGTTTGCTTTCAATTTTTTGATGAGTTACGATATTTCTCACACTGATTTTTCCACAAAAGACCTGCACATGAGCAATGCCACCGATGGAGAGCTTCGTTGTTTTGACTGAAACCCATTGGGGATCCTAAAGGTGATTAATCATTTTCATGGCCTATTTGTTTGTGGTGCTCAAGATGTCACAATTTATCTTGCGATGACATATTAGTGTCACATTATAGGATGCTACTAAATGTGGCCCAAATTTCTGGTGTTAAATCTCTAAACCTCTTAATTGAAGTACTCATGGTTGTTGCACTGCTAAAAATGGTGCCTCCTCTGTGGCTACTGCACAACTGCCCAATTCACAACTTTAATCAAACACACAGACACAAACTCTTACAATCCAAGATGATAAATGCCACCGTCTGTGTGCAGGTGAGCCGAGAGTCCTGCCCTAGAATCAGCCCTACATATTCTCAAAAGTTCTGTTTTCATCTTTGTACTATTAAGTGAAGGGAAGGTGTAGGAGTCATGTATTCCGTAGGTCTTGTTTCACCTCAGGTAATTTCATACCAATTTGTCACAGGTGTTGCTAATTTGTGAATCATCATCATTTGGCTGGATTTATTTACTTATTTGTGAAAAACACAGTGGTAGTGAATAATGGAAAATAAATAAATGCAGAAATTAATTATTAAATACAAAAAACTGACATGGCTATTTATGTATTTTACATTTATTTATTTATAAATTTAGGTGTCTGTATAGCCTTTTTTCATGAACAAAATGTATTTATTTCGTCTTGGTTTAAGCTGTATTTATGTCTACATCTGAGTATGTACATTGAGAGCAAAGTAAAATGACCAATAAAAGTGATTCTGATTTTGAATCATGGTTCAATGTGTTGAGAGCAAAAATAGGGACATTACTAAACCAGTGTGACTGATCCTGATGTAAACATTCATCATCTGCTGGCATAAGAGTAAAACCAGTCATTCATAATCATTTACATTAATAATAATATTAAACTGTGAAAGCAACATTTTAAAGGCTGTTGTCATGACAGTTGATACATGGTAATGTTTGTCTGTCAAATACATAACACAAATAACCTTTTTGGAAAGAGGGAACAGGATGACAGATAGGTCATAGACAGTCACACAGGATGCTCAGTATTAAATGTATTCAAAGTCCCAGTAGACAAGGAAACAGATACACAAACACCACAGACTCATCAGCAGTCCCAGCATCATCCAAGTCAAAGTGTCATCGTCATCTTAAGTGTAACCGCAATGACTAAAAATATCAGTGTCACCGCTGACGGTGGCATGTCAGGGTCGTTGCAGCTTGGCTGGGTCTGTTATATTCACACTGAAGCTGACAGCAACCCCATGCAGATTTCTTCTTTTACACGTGACTCAGGTCAAATGTTTCCTGATCAGAGTGACATCACAGGATAGTCACATTTTCTCAATTCTAATCTGAAACATTGATTTTTGATGTATAATCTCTTCCTAAAAAATTCAATAATCATGTGGCTTTAGTTTGAGCTCAAGACAGAAATGTTTACTGCTGCCATGAGAATAAGCAACTGTTGTTTCTGCATCTCAGCTCAGTCAAAATATATTCTACCAAATTTAATCTATTCTCAGTCACTCTGCAGTCTTTCAACCAAGACGGCTGTTGCAGGTCACAACTATTGCTATCACATACAGTAATGTCATGGGCGACATCAAGGAGTGACGCACATTGTGGGTGTGATAGGATAGTTCACTGCTGGTGCAATAATCACTTCCACAAACAAGTTGGGCAAATGAACTAAAAAAAAAAAATGTTGTTACTTACAGTGTATGAACCAGGGTCAGTGAAAGAGATATATTATTGTACATTTTATTTCCATCTAATCATGTGATTACTCTGCTTACATCAACATTGTGTAGCTTTACTACCATAAACTAACAGATTTTAAATCATGTTGATGCTACACTGACTTGTAATCAGGTGAATGATGTCTCTGTCATTCCCATGTGCCCTGTACGTCTGTTGTCACACTAGGAAGTACTTAACACTTTACAGCACTAAGTCACACACCACCAACTATTTCTCTGATTTTGGTGAAACTGGATCATATTTTATGGAGAAAAGGTTTCCTGCTTTTCCCTCTGATGTCCTCTGGCTGCTCCGCCTCAACTCTCTGTGATTTACAGAGTTTTCTGATGGACAGTGAAGTAAACTGCTGCCAACTGTAGCTGCTGTTAGCTAATGTTAGCTCACTCTATTAGCCAGGCTGCCCAGACTGTGAGCCAAGAGCACTGGGGTACAAGTGAGCACAAGTGGGAAATGTTACTGGCATCAGTGGAGGCAGAGCATGGCAGAGGTGAAGAGGACAGAGGACAAAGCTAAGAAAATTAAAAAGAGACTGACCAAGTGAGAGTAAATGTGGGACTGACTTTTAGTGGTTGGTGAGAGCTTGGTGAAATAAAAGGCTGAAAGACAGACACCGAGCTGGGCTGACTGCTGCTGGACAGTCAGTAATATTAGCTGCTGCTATGTCTGCTGTTGTTGACCTTGTTGATGTTTGGCTGTTAGCAAAACTCTTGATCACTCTTTAATCATAAGTAATGTAATCATAGCATATGCACAAATACAGCTGTCCATATTTACCAGAGTAGTATGGCACTTGAAGTGGGGGTGTCAATTTGCAACAGACCAATACTTACATAATGTTGCTTTAGGATGTTATGAGCTACAGTGTTTTGATAAAGTCAAGAGACAGTCAAGTGTTGAAGCATGAATCAACTTCCCAGAGTTGTAAAATCCTGTTTGATTACATTATAAACCCTTGTGCATTGTTTTAATATCTGATAAGGCTTCAGACTCATTAATCTATTACTCAAAGCAGACATCATCACCACACTAAGACCTAAAACAACCTGCCCCCACCAAGACAGCCTCTTTTTCTAATGAATGCAGGACTAAAAATAGACAAATTCATAGTTCATTAAGTTAAAATTGAGGAGGATGTAATTGTTTGTATATCAGGGCAATAGACACTGCATTTTTCTCATTATATTTACTGTATGGTGCTTTATGAAATGCACATACATGGAGGCAGAGTGATAGATAAGTCAGTGACACACACCTAGAGAATGTATCATAAGCCATTATTGTAGTCAATGTCACAGTGGGCAAGGCAACATGTCCACAAACACCAGAAACTCAGGGGCAAACCCAAGTATCATCCATAAACTAATATTAACTTGTAGTATCACGACCAGTAGCATGTGTAGCATGCAACATACGGTCATTTGCATTGCGGTGACAACTTCCTTGCATTTCAAGGGTTGACCTCATGGGCTTTCCTTTGCTGTGGTTGCAGAGTATTGAGGAATGACGTTATGGCCTAACACGGCTCCCGCATTTCGTCACAAATTCTTTGGATGACACCTCAGGAGGCTTGAACGAAGTCCAAGTCATCCTATTTCTTCTGTCACACACACCCGCAAGCACACGCACGCACACGTGAACTTGCAAATACCTCCTTGCTCTATTTTTACTAGATTTAAGGTCAGCCATGATCAGGCCAGCAGCTGCCAGTCAAGTGACATCACATGACAGTTCTGATTCCTTCTTAACCATGCCTGTATGTGCAGCTCGGGGGTGTCCATGCATGTAAATACTCACTCATTTTATATCATCAAGTAGTTGATTTACGTAGCATACATGCTTTGTGACATGCTTCCATGGAATGAGAAGTGAATTTAGATGGATAGTTAGGAGGCTAAAAGCTGTCTGCCTGCGTGTGTGTGTCCTTGGGGATAACTTGTTTTCCTAAAAGACCATGCCAAGGCTGCATGTGTTGTACACAAGGACAACATTTTGGAAAAACAATCCCCAGAGTTATTAAAATCATATTTTACTGTGATGATACCTTCTATGATTACACATGACAAACAATCTTGACCATTTGGGTTGATCATTTAGGAGGTGAAAGTAAAACTGTCCCTAAGTCCATTAATATTATTTCACCCTATGTAAAAATAAGAAGTTGGCGTTTCTGGGGAAGTGGGAATTGAAAATAAAATAATTTGTAGAATAAAAATGAGCTCAAAAGAATAAGAATTCTTCAGTTCCCATGGTTACTTTGTTTCTAGTTCATGCAATGTATGATTAGATTATACCACGGCTACTCCATGA
Source organism: Larimichthys crocea (assembly GCF_000972845.2). Taxonomy (NCBI): domain Eukaryota; kingdom Metazoa; phylum Chordata; class Actinopteri; family Sciaenidae; genus Larimichthys; species Larimichthys crocea. The sequence goes on from NC_040024.1 coordinate 13,130,763, forward strand.
CTGATCCTCGCCTCTCGCAAAGCGAGGTCACTCTAAACTCTTCTCTGTGGTTGTCCTCAAATGGTGGAATGACCTACCAACGGCTACAAGAACAGCAACATCCCTTTCTACCTTTAAAAAACTTGTAAAAACCTTTCTCTTTCAAGACTGCTTCCCTGCCTAACAAAACTAACAAAACTAACAACTACTCTGTGCTCTTTTACACCTTTCTCAGCTTATGTCCTCCTCTGTAAGTCGCTTTGGATAAAAGCGTCTGCTAAATGCAATGTAATGTAATGTAATGTAATGATCCTCATTTAGAAAATTCAAAAAAACATTTTTCCACAGATAATTCTGGATGCTGTATTGCTCTGTCCCATCTTGTATCCTGAATTCAACAGCTGATGGCATTTCGTGTAGAATACTTCCAGCAGTGAGCATGGGCAGAGGCAGCTGAGAAATAATCCCCTCCAATCCTCTGCTTGATCTATGACACCTCCCTCATCCCGCCTTAAAACAAACACAAACACACACACACACACACACACACACACACACACATTATTATACACTATAATACAATTACTAGATGTAATATGAAAGAGGTTTCTTGCAGTGGTGAGCCCACACAAAACTCTATAAGCTTATGGTTTTTACTGCACATTTACTGTCTTGGGTTCTGTCTCACTGGTAAACTAACAATTTGATAAGCACCAAAATAAACATCTGCTCACAACAGGAGGCATAAAACAAATACGTTTTATTATTTGCTTGCAAACATTTCATAATTAATTCACAACATACTGACGTTCAAAGAATGCTACATCTAAATGAATGCAGGCTGCTTACAGAATATTCATATGCATATTCCAAACTGGAATATGAGCCAGCATCAGTGATATAATGTGTATATAAATATCACAGTCCTGGTTATGAAACAAGAACATCCGACTGGAAAAGGAATCAGAAGGAGTCATTGTAATTAACATGCCGGCTCGACTTCCTCTAGATGCCACTTCACTCATGATGTGTGTAGTGGGTGTGTGGCAGGTACAGTTACATGGCTACATGTGAAGGATTCGTTCAAGGGCTGGCAGTATTATTGACACAGACTACACACTGATAGAGATGTATGCCATGATAAGGATTCTGCAATACAATTTGTCTCAATATAGAATGGATTTCATTTCTCATAATCTCACATAACATACCTTAGTGATTACTTTGTTATGTGCTGCAATCATGTCAAAAATGTAATTCATCAATATTTGGTTTCTGATTACATACCTGCAAAACTTGACATTCCCATCAGCCTCAGCTGTACTTTGTGTTAAATGTAAATTATTAATTAAGTGTTATCTGTAGAAGTGTATTTAATTGGACCTTCAGAGTGTCCTGGCTGTATTACAACTGTACATTTCTTTACCGCACTTTATTACAGTTCAGTCACCCTGGGTGCCGTATAAGGTAGACTATAAATGTAGTCATAGAGACACACACTGAGTCAAAGTTGTTTAATTTACAGTCTCTTTAAACATGATGTTTACTGTGCAGAGACAGGAACCCTGGAGCCAACACTCAGCATGACCTCTCCACAAGAATACCTCCACCAAGCCGACACTGTGGTGGCCTTTGTCAATACAACGATTATCTGTACTTGTGCAATCAAAATCAAAGCTGGGTGTCCTTTTAACACACACTTCTAATTAGACAACAACACATTGCTGTTTTTACCTTCTCACACACACACACACACACACACACACACACACACACACACACACACATGTAATATTTAATGTTGCCTATGTTGGTAGTAGAATTGTTATAGAAATGTAATTATCACCGTCTAACCTTTCTAAACAATATATGTATTTATATGTATTTGTCTTTTCTTGTGTTTGAAACTCTTTGGTTTTTGGTTATTTTTCTAGGTGGATTTTAGTGGGAAAGATCCGATGTTGTGTGTGTTTATTTGTGTGGTATATTTTCTTAAAAGTATTGTATTATATTGCTTGATGATGCACAGTATATGAAACCTGTGCTAAGTAAGACTACTCAAGCTAACTGTAAGCCTGTTGACAAAGATCAGTGTTGTGCTTTGTTGCTGAAAATAAACCAAAGACACATTTAGATTCATTTATATATACAGTAGACTATGTAACAGTACATATTAACCTAAAGTCAAAGCGTGTCCAAGAATGAATTACTTCCACTGAGTGTATGCGGGAGAAATAAATGAGAAAAAGAGAGAGAGAGAGGGAAAGAAAATCCATTATCCAGGTCTACATGGTCAAGAGGTGAGGTACGCGCCACAGGCAACATTCCCGGACTGGCAAATCACCCTGTACCCACTGCCGTGGGACCCCTCTGTTACCATAACAACCTAAATGTCAGGGGACTGAGGAGAAGGAGGGGAACCAAAGTTGGTAAGTCACAACACAGCTCAAGTACCTCTTGTCTTCCTTCCTTCCTTTCGTCCTAAAACACGTGCGCGCACACACACACACGCACGCACGCACGCACGCACGCACGCACACACACACACACACACACACACACACACACACACACACACACACACACACACACACACACACACACATATATATGGCTTTCTTGATAGAGACAGGTGAAGAGTGACAGGAATGTGGGGAGAGGGAGATGGGGAATGACATGCAGCAAAAGACCACAGGTTGGAAGGATTCATACATGGGGCGGAGGCTCTACCAACTGAGCTAATCAACACCCCAGAATCCAAATTATTTAAGGTTTTATTTAGGTTTTATTTGGTACCACAATATTATGTGGATTGCTTGCTAATTAAAAGTAAAAATCATAGTTATAGTTACAATATCTTACATGGATGCAACTAAGTTGTTGCAAGAGTGCAGGCAAAATTGGTGTAAATCAATAAAAACGTCATCATCTGGGGATTGGCCTGGTTCCCCCACCCTCCCTCTCTTGAGACTGAGTCAGTAAGACACCATGGGGACAACATAGTTATTAATAGACTGAAGACTTGGAGACTGGGAGGTATTCCTATCCAGAACACTGTGTCTGTTTACACTACACAGTCACATGCATTCACTGATAAATTATGTCTCACGTACCAAAAAATAATATATATTCCTGATTACAACACTAAAGTCAATGCACAAGACTTGAAGACTTGCATGTGTCACCGTATCAAGGTGTTTTGATTGCTACTGATTGGAGTTGCATACTGTTTGAACTTGGGGTTGCTCTGTGCATCTTTTTCCACTCAGAACACATGAATGGGTGGAAAAGGTTCTACTACCGAGGGTTGATTCCCATTAGCTGTGCATCCATCTTTGCCAGACATTTCAACAACAAAATAAGTGCCTTGTTTGCAGATGGGAAGCTGGTTGGAGTTCTTGTCCATGTCTCTGTACTTCTGATATCTACAACAGTTGATAAGAAAAACAGATGGATGGACAGATGCTGTTAAGGGACCCACAACTGTAACCTTCTCATCCCAGGATTGTCTCTTAAAATGCTTACCTTGTATATCATAGCACAATCAAAACATATGCATCCTGTATGTAAATTGTTACCACGTTGGTAACACGTTACAATTGGTTGTGAAATCCTCAAGATGCCACTAATGACGTGTTTGTTAACACGAGATTAGTCCTGGCTGCTAAAACTCACACAGGAAAGCATGACTCCACAGGGCAAGGGGCGGATATGTGGAAAAACAGTGGGAGAGACACATTAAGACCAGCTGAGGTCTTGTTTTCCATTATTCCTAAATTAGAACCAGGCATTGGAATGAAAATATGAATAACTGACACATGCGTCTGGTTTGTAACCAAAACAAGGAAAGATCTTTTACTTTTTAAGATTATAAAGCCTATTAAAGACCGTGATGTATCCTAAGCTTGGCAGCTGATCTCAAGTTAATACATTTAGGGAGAGAGACACAAACCTATTTATCTCTCTAAGAGGTCGACCAGAGAGAAGCAGCTGCAACATGACCTGACCAATAAGAGAACTTGACCAAGCCGGATAAAAGAGAGCAGAAAAGGTGATAGATGACAGGGATGAAGAGGTGAAGATGGATGAAGAGGCTAATAGGTGAAGGAGGGGGAAAGGAGAGTAAGGATGAGAGGAGAGGAGGCACAGAGGGAGAGTGAACTAAAGTCACAAAGCCCAGGGGAGGGGAGGGGACGGGAGGAGAGGGGATTGGAGCCGGGAGGGGGTGAAGTGAATCGGTCAGCTCGTTCCCAGAGCAGCTTCCCAGCAAATCACAGCATGACTTCAGACTGCACTTCTTGTTAAACACACACACACACACACACACACACACACACACAGATGTACCACACACACACACACACACACACACACACACACAGATGTACAACAAACTATTTTACAGTATTAGAATCAGAATCAGAAATACTTATTTGTTACAATACTCCAGTATACAAGCATGCAGGTAAAAACACATCACTCATTCACTTCACTCCAAGTAACATGCATGACAGTTTCCAGTTTTCCCAGAGAGCAGCAATAGTGGCACGGCCTCCAGTGTGCAGTGTTACTGACCTGCATGGACTGTTCTCTCAAAATGAACATCCCGCTACTGAACTTGTAACAACTTTTAGCCCTTGCTACAATATCTAATTTATTACTGTTCAAACACCTGCCATAATACAAACAGATTGGTCAGGAATGGCTCTTAGAGTACAGTTAGGGACTTCAGGGGGATAAACTGTCCTGATATGTGGTATGTGGCATCACATTCTTCTAGCAAAAGAGACTAACACAAACTAAAAAAATGTTATTTGGGGCAGAAAATGCAGTATAGGTCAACTGCAACAGGCTATAGCCAAGAAAAAAGTTTTTAAAGCTCAATGTCAGTGTTTCCTCAGAAAACATTTGTCTCTCAAAGTATCACTATTGTGACGTTAAAATACAGCAGCACAGGTCAGCCCTGTTCAACTAGGGTCAGTTCACACAAGAGGCAAGATTGTTTATTGTTGACTGTTGTTGAATCCTTAACAAAATCAATTCAAGAACCATCAGCTTATTGTGTGCAAAAGTGAAAATCCTGATCCACACTTCCTAATATTTCCTGAATATTTGAACGATTATTTTTACTTCCACTTACTATCAGGCTGATATTGAAACAAAATATTTCAGGAAATGCAAAACTCATTTTAAATTACATTCCAGTGATCTAATAGTTTCATTTCATTCAAAATGCTGTAAAAGGTTGGAGGCGTTTTAAATTATTTATTCAGAGGTTCGTCCAAGTACACTACAGGAAACGTCATGAACCACCAGTGGTACCACAGTTTGAGAACCAGTGCTCTATGTGATATCTTGGCACAATAGCAGCACCCTGGCCAACCAATTAAAATGCACTTTTGACATCAAAGATCATGGAGGAGAGAGAAATGTGCCCCGAATGACAACAACATTGATTTTTATCATTTGTGTTCATGGTCTACTGCTAACAAGCAGCTCAGTGAGGCTGCACTTGTCGTACTAGTTGGCACTAAACGCAAAGTACAGCTGATGCTGATGGGAATGTCATTAGTTTTACAGGTATTAAGTCCTACACCAAAGTATTGGACAAATAAAAAATCTGACCTGGTGATGGCACTAAAAGAAACATTAGTCACTGAAGTTATTACAGATCATCCTGAGTGGGACATGAATCTGTGCACCAAATTTCATGGCAATCCATTTGGTAGTTGTCAAAAGATTTCACTAAAAACCTAAAATGGATTATAAATATGCGACAATGTGACACAACAGGTATGATTAGGCAATTATTTTTAAAATGATTAAAATGAAACTTGGATATTGTACTTTAACTTTGAATCATAACAACATTAACTGTGATTCAGTACATAAGTTTATTAATTGTAACATTAAGTAGCACTGTTGCATCTAAACTTAATATACAAAGTTAAATATTCCTCTGTATTAAATTTAATACCCTTGTGGATCAGGACTTCATAATGCCCAGCAATCTATCTAGAGTCCTGTAATAAAACACAGCCCAGTAGTTCAGGGCTCACTGTCTGCTAATGTGAGACCAAAGAGGCCGGTGGCAGGAAATCAGATGGCCACAGTAAACAGCATGGACAGGAACGCTGCTGGACTGAGGCCTAATTGGGTGTGACTCCATGTAGTGGCTCCAGTGGTTAAAGGGAAGGCTAAAAGGAGTTAGCAACAACCACAGCTGTAATGCAGCTCCCATTAATCCAAACGTTTCCAGCTCTGGAGAACAAGTGTCTGGAACAAGCAGACAGTGGCTAACACAGGAATGCCGGGCAGCTTGTTAGTTAGCAGTCGTGTCACATGCCAAGCTCCTTTCCAGGCAGAGTGGAAGACATCAGCAATAACAAGTCAGAGCTGGGAAAGAGCTGCAGATATACAGGAAGACAGCTCAAACCACGCCCCGGATATGTAGTGTGGGCATGGTGGGCAGAAAGTTTAGTCTGTCATTTAAAGGTCCAGTGTGTAAGATTTACAACATTTCTATCACATTTAGAGTAATGTTATTAGTTTTTCACAGGTATTATGGCATTTTTGATATATTTACAGAATACAATGCCACTCCAGTCCTACACACTGGTCCTTTAAGTCAGACAAAATTGATGCATTTTGCACATTCCGCAGCTGTGACTTCAAATGAAACTTAAAAAGTAAAATTTAGTGTAAGATGCAGGGTTTTTATTTATTTATTTATGTCGAAGTGGAAAAAGAAATGAGTGGCTAAGCAGAGTTGATCACTTTCTGTGGACTCATTGTAATGACATTGTATAAAGGTATGATATGTACCTTTCATATTTGATATGACATTGTTTTGTTTTTGGTATGTGTTCTGAGTTAACTGTTGTTGAGTCAAAAACACTATTCTATTATTATTCAAAACACTATAGTATAGACAGTATAGTGTTTTGAATAAATCTTTCTCCCATTTTGTAAGAGGGACATATTTAAGTCAGTGTTGATAAGTTTGTACAATTTTGAGAGGATTTTATTGAGTAATGTTATTTTATTAATTTAAGCACCTGGAGTTTTTTCTCCTTCTATTTTGATGATGATTATTATGATTATGAATCCTAACAGCTACCAAAACGATCTGTAATCAGTGAGCAGGTGCAAGATTTGCCACAGGCCATTTCCAAAACACAAACACACACACTAGTGTTTTGAACATAAGGCACTGTCCCAAAACTAAATCAAATGTTCAGCCCACAACGTGAAAATTCAGCGGCATGATGTTCTCTTCTGGTACAAAATGTCCCAATCTGTCCCTCTGGAGGCCCAACGTCAAGGAGCCAGTAAAAGTCAGCCACAGCATGCGGCATATTTCTTACCTGCACTGCACCAACAGAAAGCCTAGGACCTATTATACAACCTGCTGCACTCACTGTGGGCTTTCCTCATTAACTCACTCCCTTCACACACACATATATAGTGCAAGGTGAACGGGTGACTGCTGAATCTGTTACACAGTATGAGTTTCTAAATCCCTCTATATACACAAAATGACATGTGCTATTGGGTCATGTGTTAGCAAAGCTGTTTGCTCAGTAGAAACTGAGCGACTCTTATTGTCAGGCAGTTGCCATGAGGGAGTTTAATAACAATTATGGCTGGCAGGAATCAAATGGGACACAGTGACTGCTGCACTGATGGAGAGGTACATGGAAAATTGAGATAAGCAAAGACTTGCTGCGAGAGTTTACAGCGTCTTGTCAGTGTCAAGTGCTGTTTAGTTTGAACAGAACACCTTGGTGGCCTTAAGTTGCAGGGTGGCTTAAAGCTAAATCCACTTTTTTGAGTTTGTCACTTTGTGATGCTATCATCTGATCCCGGTCCGCCTGGGTCTAAACCTTCAATCAGGAAAGATCCTGGTCCCAGTCTGTAGAGTTCATTGCAACAGTAACTATCAGCTTTAAGCTGCCCTGTAGACCTCAAAGGAAAAAAATGTAGTAGTAGTATTTTTACTTGTCAGCTGGTGCTTTACAGTGTTAGTCAGTGTTACAGTGCTTAGGGCAAATTTACATCTGTTGATCCTTGCTAAGCTAAGCTAACAGATCAAACAAATACAGGTTGGAGCCAGTGATCAGTGAAGGTGGAGACTGAGATCACCCTCACTGTTTCTAGGTTTCGTTCCATGTCAAAAGGACATTTTAATTAGGCAGACAGTGTAAACAAAGAGTTTGGATGTAACTGTGGTTCTATGAATTTGGGGGAATGGGCAAGTGTGTCTGGGTTTGGCACTCTCCTGTGTGTGGCACATAGATATATAATGATGAAATGATCTTCAACCTTTAATCTACTTGACTACCTATTTTGTTCTTCTAAAGCCGTTTGTGTCAGTCTAGGCGGATAGAACTCCTTTGTACATCGCCATTACTTGAATTGCAGGACTGTTTGTTCCTGACAGCTCTTCCCTTGTGTTGGACAGTGCTATTTATCTGTTACACGAAGCTTCAATACCGAAACGTTTCCTATTTCTCAGGAAGGAACAGTTGAGTTGGGCCTATTTATGTATTTACCAGGGGATCGTTTAGCTACGAAGAAACCTCAGATTGGAGCAATCCATACGACACAAACAACTATTAATAAACTACGTAGAGGATGATTGGTAAGCAAGCTAATGTTACATAACCAGTGACCTAATTCCTAAATATAACAACTTGTATCAACAGGAATCACCCAGAGGAGTGGGTTCAAAGTGTAGACACTTGATTGAACGTCTAATCCTCCAATTGTGCAACAAAGTTGTTAATAATCCTGAGAAGTGAAGTTCAGTGTAAACACAGTTAATCCATATCGAGCCTGTGTGTTTTAGTCATATCTACTGGGACTTGTCATTGAAAGCTACAGCTGGATACTTTCTAAGTACTGCTTAAGAGCTTTACTGAATTTCGGCCAATGCTATAAATGACACATGACTTGAACGTCTTGAGTGTAAAAACTTCAAGTTGATGTCCAAATAGTCGTAGCAATCCAAATAGTCGTAGCAATCAAATAAAATCCACATACACTGTCACTTTGTCAGTAGATTAGATATTTGTGTTAATTGTCCCTGTAGTTGTCATGACAAAGTTTTATTTGTAATAAAACAAAGAAAAACTTTCATTTTACAAAAACTGGATAATGGACAAAAAGAGTTCTATACTCACGAAGCCATAAAGCTGAGAGTCAGTGCTTTAACTTTACTGTTTCAATTCAAATCAAATGTGTTGGATAGACATCAAATGGCAAACACATAACATAAAACAACATAACACATGACTGTCTGCATACTTTCTGACAGATGACCCATGAAACAATATGAAATGACAAAGATCTCTTTTACATTGAACAACCTTATTGCATCTTTTGGTTGTAATTACAACAATGGTTACATAATGTTTCTGGTCTGACTGACCCTTTCACCTGTGTATTTTGAAAACACCATGCACAGATGCAGAATATTTCAATGCCAAACTTTCTTTCAGTGTGGTATTTTGTTTAAACTTGTCTGTCCATTAGAAAATGTTGAGCCCCCACCCCCATGGGTTTTAAATTCCATTTCATGCATCAAATATGGTATGTTATTCTCAATTAAAAAAGATCTGTATTTTTGGACATAAGGACATGACAGAAGAACATTTAGAGAAGTAACTCTTTATTACAGAACCACAGCAATCAAGAATACCACTTTTACCTCTTTAGTGTTACAAAATAAACAATATCACGTGGTTGTGTATTCCTCCTTAGGACGCTGAAACAATTTGAGATGTCAATGTGATGTTGGAACAGCTCCCAAAGCCCCCCCAAAAAGTAGCTATGCTTATCTGTCAAAATGCCAGTAATGTGAGCAATGTTCTCCTATTTATTACACTTCTGTCAGATTTGAACAAAATCAACATGGAACTTTTCCCAGAATCAAAAATGAATGTGAATTTGCAGTTTTTCCCTTCGGTTTATCGTGTTTATTTCAGGCTGTTAACGATTCTCTCTATGGCTGACGTATATTCTGTACGTCATAGTGAAAATACATGTGAATTTGTTTTTGATCGATGTCTCTAAGTTGTTAATAGTATATTTATGACCTCTCTGATTTAGTTTGCATTGTGTGATGTCTTTTGTAAATTTACAAATTCTTGCACCAAGTCAACTTTCATTTCACCAAAAACATAAATCCAGTCATGACAGGTTCTGTGCTCTCCATTTATTCATTTACCAAAGGAAGGTTTTAAAGAAACATTTAGAACTATTATTCATATTGAACGCTTTGATGTCAGTGACATCAATGAGTAATATACTGTCTGGTTTCTAATTACTCAAAGTAACTTCAGTCACAAAAACAAAACTGATGAATAATAAAGTTTAGGGAAGACAACATGCAGATATGCAGATTATTTGCCTTGGCTGGCTATTGCTTGTGCAGTATTGTTTCCCTGTCTTAAAGTACACATAAACAATATATTCTTTACTTAGTTGAAAATGTAACTATGTTAACTTTAACAAAAACCCAAACTATGCATGTACTGCCTCAAAACACTAAACCTTATGATTCTTGTCCATGTTATATCAGTGGTTAAACCTGAACTGCTGCTTTGAGGGACTATTCAGAACAACCTTGTTCAACAGGATGATTAAATAATTCCAGTCCGGAAAGAGCTGTAATTGGCCTAAGTGGACACTTTACTTGTTCCTTTCCTTTTTATAGCGACCATGTTTTCTCCAAAATGCTCACCAATGAGGCAGGAAATCATTTACATCACAGGGCATTTCACAAAAAGTCACATCGACACTGACTTGCTGTGCAGTGTGCACAGTTGTTCATAAAGACAGTTCAGCCAGTGTAGCATTACGTTTCTGACGAAATTAAAGTTTGGCAGAGAAAAACAAACAAAAACTTCAATCTAATTGAGTCACCATGGCAAAGAATGCTATGGACATACAATCTGTTTATACCATGTCTGACATTACCACCCATTACTAACCAACCTTCTACCAGAGCTGGTGGCTGAGTTGCACTCTCCCAGCATACTAACCAAAGTTTCTATCAAATTATTGTCTGAAATGAACATAGACAGCAGTCTGTGCTGAATAAATAAATAGTCAAAGTAATACACAGAGCTGACAGTATCACCCATTCTGACGGCCACGCTCAGATTCTCTGAAAACACTGAGATCTGATAATCACTGCTGGTCACGACAGCAGTGTTATTATGGTTTGTTTATGCAGGTGAATTCAGGCACGGCAGCAAATCTTCCAGTTAAAGCTGGAGGAAGCTGTTATTCAGACTGTGGCCTGTAACTCAGTGAAGACTTCAAAAGCTCTCCGAGATGGATTGTGACATTCACACACTGCCTAGCCTTGTTTCGCAAAATCTCTCATGTCCATCAGTAGTCCTGTTCACACAACAATCATATCTAGACTTTGTGTGAATTACTGTTTAGCCTGACTGTAAATACCTGACTCAGAGGGGAGTTTATGGGCGTTTGGCTGTGAATTGCAGCTTGGTCCCCGGCCTGTGGGCCTCCGGCTCTGGGTAGATATTTCTGAAGGTCAAGTTGATGCGTGGGCCTCGGTCATGGTACTCTTTAGCCACTTGATGCTGATAGAAAGAGACAAAGAAAAGAAGTATTTTATATTTAGATGTCAAACATATTTAGGTGTTATTCTTGTATCCAGGAAGAGTTCTATGAGTTTAGGAGGTAGTGGCTCAGAGTTTTGCTCAGGGACTCAAAGATCTTTAGGTCCTCATGGGTTAGCGGCTATTAGTGGACACAATGGCTGCTTTTGAGAATCCAACCTGTGATTGGCTGAAGACTTTGCCAATAGCTTTCCTTTTTTAAAAAACATGAAGCAAGTAGAGTGCATCTTTCTTTTTGATTCTATAGTCTGTTTAATACTGCATTGTTTACACAGGACTAGTATTGGATAGTATGTGAGAACATCTGGGTTCTCTACGATCTCAATCCTGTGTGTCCGTGATTTATAAAGGTAAAATTCCAGTACAAATCACCCAGGTGAGAATTATGAAGGCTGCACTGGCAATTATAAATGAAAGTTTTGACATTATGGAGACCCATTCTCAGAAAGAGCAAGCTCAAATCCATCAGAAGGGGGGCGAAACCTCAAAAGATGATGCATGAAAGGAACAGTTTTTCTTTTTTTTCATCAGACTCAACAGTTATTATGTGGTAGGTGATGTTATGCAGAGCTTTAAGATCATATGTGGTGGATAATGGATAATGTCAGTAAATCTGTGCAAAGTTTTCATTTTAACTTTCATCTATGTGGTAAAAAGTAAAGTAAAAAATATCAGCCCAAGCAGCTGAGATCAGAAAAGAAGATTAATATTGTCAGGAGCTTCCTGAACACAGGGGTATTTTTGTTTTGCTGCTGACCTCTGCACTCCATACACAGAAAATGTGACAACCTCCAACAAACTATTTTCCTACCATTTGACATATAGGGCAAAAGTCAAATGTATTCTCCTTTGCAAAACCAATGCTAAACTATTTCCTGGCACAGGCACAAAGTGTTTTCTCCATCGAGTTCAACTCATTTATGTCTGGACATTTTGCATATGAGAGTTTCACACACACACACTGTCCTCCCTCACCTACATCTCAGAAAGAGGTGAAAGGACTGCTTATCCACAACAGTGTCAAAATAAGGAGGCCAGAACAGGCAGAAATATCCCTGGATTGACAGGTTTAGTTAAATATTTAGCACTCACTTCCAAATCTCTCTAACTGAGCCAGGAAGTTTTATTAGGCACACTAAGACTGTGGTGACAGAGAGAATTAATGGATGGTGTGATCTTTCTCTGGCAGGATCTTTAAAGGAGAGATGAAACTTTTGTTGAGATGCTCAGGGAGGTGTCACCATAAAACACCTGTGACCTTCTCCCTTTTTTTATTCTAAACTCAAACCTCTTTTACCGTCTCTGTAGCTCTCCCTCTCTTTATTCCTCATCTCCTTTGTTTTTTCCTTTTAATTTTCACTTATTTTGATTGTTTTATACAAGATGATGCTAAAGCAGCACATGACATGACTTCTTATCTTTTTTGCATTTCAACTGAATTTGACTCAACATGGTAAATTGATACTGAACACATTCTAGTGCCATGATTTCTAATATAGCTACTTTTCTACTTGCAAAACGGTAAATCAGGTAGTCAATCTTAAACAACAATATTTTTTAGGATATTGTGACATACATACATAACATACATATACAGTGGTTATATATATATATTTTTTTTACCTATGTTTATCTTCTGTCAGTATGTTTAAGTCAATAACACTGGTACTATTTGCCAAAAGAACAAATAGTATATGGAGTTCCACATGGCTCCTTTTGTGGGCCACTGTTGTTTTGCATTCACTATCATTTAATGGCTCTTCTTTTTGACACTTCTTTAACTGTCTCATATATTTGAGTTCATTCCTCAAAATCCATATTTTATCATATCTGCAGGTAGGAATGACTATAACAGAAGAAGTTCAGTAATTGGTTAGCAGATTAGAACTGTTTAATCTGTGCATTGCCTTTGTTATAAATCTGTTTTGTTTTTTTATTATTGCAGAAGAGTTTATCATATTGTAGTTTACAGTTTAACATACTATACCAGAGTTTTACCCTTGGTGTAGTTACCCTTCTACAAGTGTCTGAGGTGTCCAGTCCCCATCCTCCAAACTCTTCTCAGCCTGCCCTCACCCTCAGTTGCCAGTACATACTTATTACATTGATTTTTGTTTTCTAGTTTTTTTTTAAAGAAATGACATCACATGCTCACAGTGTTCCTCTCCTACACAACTTGTTTCTTTTTTTCTGTCTAAACAAAAATAAAAAAGGTAAAACAGAATCGTATGACCTATTTAAGACAAAAGTCTGAAACCATTTTGTCAACATGAAATTCAAACTATTGTAATATAACATTCTCACTGTTGAGTGCAACCTAATTGTTTGCACCAGAAACCAGCCACACACTCGCACTCTTCATCCTCTTTCATGCACTCATATAAATCTGGCCCCTGTCCCTGATTGTAAAACAAATGACTCCCATTATGCTGAAGCTCTGCTGTTCTCTCGGGGCCTCTTCATCCATCCTCGCCACCTGGACCAAGTTCTTTGAATACAGGTCTATCCTCTCATGTGTGCCGAGTTGGAAGCAATAACACACTCAAAAATGCACACAAACACACACGAGCATAGCAGGTGAGGTAAATGTGTTTACTGTAAATGTCCGAGGTTAAATGAGGTAACCGTTTGTGTCATGCTTTTTGCTTTACTAATAGTTAAAAATGGTTTAAAGTCTTACAACTGTTTCTTACAAACAAAACAAGTATCTCACATTCTTTTTAAACCAGTCATTTTTGAGATATTTTTTTGGCCTTTTTTGACAGAGATAGCTTGAAGAGTGACAGTAATGTGGGGAGAGAGAGATTCGGCCACCGCGGCAAGGACTGAGCCTTTACACATGGGGCGGATGTTCTACCGTCTGAGCTAAACGACACCCCCATTTTGACAAGAATTTTTAAACTTAGTTTTAGTCTTTGCTTACTGAAAATCATAGTTGGTTTAAAGTCACATGTTAATTTTGCTTTTGACAGAAGTTTCAAAAAATGTAACCGATTTTAAAAATCAGGTTGCATCATCTACATAAAGAGAAACTTCACAGATTTTCTGATCTCAAAATTTTGCTTTGAATATACACACAAACCATGATATTTCCCTAACCTTAACCAAGTGTTGTTTGTGCCTAAACCTCACCAGACCATTAACCGCCTTGTCACACCAGATATTATGATGACAGCCGTAGCCTAAGCAGAACGACTAACCATAAATAACGGCAGTGCGTCATTATTCGTTATCAGACACTGATAATCTTTATTACCTGACAAAACAGACTGTTCATAAATCACTCAGCAGTAATAAAAATGTGTGGCAGGTGAGCCCAGCATCTATTCCCTTTGCTTGGAGCTAAAATGGATACCAAATTAGGTGAAATGTTCGCTCAGTTTGTTAGTATTGAGTGTAGAGAGTGTAGAGTTATAAGAAATCATGACTTATCTTTTAAGAATTAGACGTTTACCATGAGCTCAGCTCAGTGAGATTTAACAATATGTCAATGGAACAAGACAAGACATTCACTAACACAGTCTGAATCCACAAAGAACCTCCTAAAAATCTAACTTTTAGTAATTAGATATGCTAATATCCCTCTAAAAGTTAGACTAATTAATATTGAATTGATCCACACTGCTGTGATCAAGTTTAGGTGGTCTGCCAGAACAAAGCCAACCATTTTGTCATTTACTGTACGTTGTCATTTATATTCAGTCATGAAGTTGAAGGAAGTTATTATTATGAAATTTAACACTGGGGTGATTTTTTTTATGAATGGCCATTTTGGCTGCATGGTCCCTTTGCATTTGATTTGCGGTGCATACCTGCCAATCATCTTGTGTGGCTCCTAACATCAGCAGAAGGGTCCCATGACTCAGAGGAACTCGAATCTGTTCCATGTAAGTGTAGTCACCATTTTCCTCCTAACACAGAAATATTAAGATTGGAAAGCACAATGATATCATCATTATCATCATCATCACACGCACACACACAATATGTCCTTTCACATGACTTAACACACACTGATGCACAAAAGAGAACAAAAGGCCACAAACTAAAGTTGTAGACACATTCAGTTACCTGCAAATCATGACTACATGTCAATACAACTCATCTACATCATGACAAATGAAGCTTGCCCTGTGAGAAGTGTATACTGTAACACAGCTATTCCACACAATCCTCTAAACACAGTAGTCTAAACACAATATCTCACTAAAGCCTTCCCCCTGTGTCCAGTTTTTCACTGTCTCACCATGGCTGCTGTTCTGCACTCAGCTCTGTTCAGTCCTTAGCACATGGTAGATGCAGGAGATTGCCTCCTTGACTGTGACCTCAAGTCTTACTACCAAACTAACTCATGAGAATCAGCAGAGGTCAGGTCAGATCGAGTGTCGGCAGGTTTTAGAAGACTGCATCAAATGTGAGACCATATTAATGAGTACTGGGAGCTGATTTTAAATAATGAAACAAGATTTTTTTTTTTTCTTTCTTTTTTTCTAAATAAACATGAGCTAAGATTCTGTTACTATAAAGGTGAAGAGATAAGATTGCTTAATAAGTATGTAACAACATATTTGCTATGCTGCATTTAATCCTGTTGTAAGAATGGACATTCTTTTAACTTAAAATGTTCATGCTCTACTGTCAGCTCACCGGGGGAGGCTGCTTACGGAGGCTGAACACTCTGGTGTCACCGAGACTGAGGGAGGCGATGGTGGGTTTGGCACCCAAAGACACCTCATTGTCGCTGTGCCAGCTGATGCTGTCGTGGCCGTCCCGATACAGGTTGCACAGCAGTGAGTTGAAGCTGCACTCGGTCATCTGCTCCACTGCCTCACGAAGGGTTAACAGCAACGGGTGCCACTGTGAGGGTGAAAAAAAACACATAATCAAATTATATGATTTTTATGTGATTAAAATAATTAAATCAAACAGACAAAACAAAAAGCACAATGGAAAGAAATTAAGAAACAATCACGAGCAAACATGTGAGTAAAGTGTTTCTTTTTCTAAGAAAGTCCTGCCGGGTTCGGAGGTTTAATAACTTTATCTAACCTGTGTGTTAGCAGCCATCGTTGATTGAGAATATGTATAAGGTAACTCGCCATACCAGCAGGTCAGTCTGGGCTCTTGGTATGACTCACCTGCAACAACACACACAAACAAATACACCTTTAGCTCACAAGAAGCAACCAAGACTATGGTTAGGACATTTCACAGCTGCTGCCTAAATAAAATATAAACAGGAAAATTTTAGATCACTCTTGTACTCTTTGCTACAAACACATTTCGGGCAGAACTTAAAAAGTACTTTTAGTTTTAGAAGTACTTAGACTTAGACTTGAGGTAGTGATTTATTGATTGATGAATTAACAAAAAGCCATTCTGGTGGTTCCACATGTTACAGACTATTGACGAAATTCTCCACAGAAAATCCATCAAACACTTAAATATGCTTTTCTTTATGACAGAACAGTGGCTGTAGTTTGCATGAAAAACAGAAAAGGTCACATAGCCACCTCTATATTCCATCAGTAATTGGGTCATGGCAATTCTATCCACAAAAGAAAAAAGATCCAGTTTTCATACTGGTTTTTTTTTTTTTTTTTTTGCTGAATGACAACTAGAAGTAGGGCAGAGAGCTGACACAATTCTGTCCTTAATGTACTGTCTTCCTTTCCAGCAGTAATACAAATGTACAGTGATCACCTGAATCTAGCTGGAGGTGACATGTGAGCTGTGGTCAACATCTTAATCCAGTTTCATTATTGGTGTATTTCTTTTTCTCAGGAAACAACCAGATCCAGATCTCTTCCAAGAACCGATTTCTGTGTCATTAGGGTATTTTGGCTCTGGCTCTCTGGTACAAGAACACAGTGAAACCAAAACAAACTGTTCTTGCAGCCATTGCTTTTTATAGCGCTGAATTATTCGGGGACCCTGGAGCTAATGCTATGTGTGGTCATTTATCAACTTTAAAAAGCCTAACACTTTCTATAAAGAGATGCTATCAGCGGGAAGAGATTAACAAAACCATAACCCGCGCAGAGGGTCCAATTTAGAGGCCTGAGCAATGGTTGGAAAAACTGACTCAAGGGGTTTTTTTTAAACACAATAAATGACAGAGGCCGTATGAGAGGTGGCTAGTGAAGGGTTAACTTCTTTTTTCCACTACTTCCTCTTTAACCCAAACATCAACATGGACTTTGTTGACAAAGCCTGAGGATGGATGACACAACTTGCAGCTACGGCCTGTGTTGAGAAATCCTCTTGGTCTTTATCATGCTGTTTGTCTGCTACAGGGATGGATGAGAGCCAGCTGAGAGAAAGGCTGTTTCTTCTGCAATGCTTGTTGTGCATAGTCTGGGTACAAAGTCGGAGTTATTTATTTATTTATTTTACTTTTAAAAGGGAAATGCCAACTGTTGTGCATGTGCAACGTGAGAGTGGCTGCAGTTTTTGAAACTTCTCGATATATATCGCACCAACTTGAATGAAAAAGAAACTAAATAAATCAGGCAGATGTACCAATAAAATGTCTCATTTACAAATAAAGTTCTGTGCAGACATGTAGTGCGGGAAACCCTTTTAATGCTCCAGCTTAGACCATAGGCTCACATTTCACCTCTTCCATACTGTTTATTCTTAAAGCCCTGCTACCCACCATGTTTATAGTTGGTCTTCTGGGACCAGGGGAGCTCCGCCAACAGCTTACTGAACATCCAGTCAGCCTGTTCTGGGGGAAGAAACCCAGGCAGCAGCCGCAGCCTGGACAGATGGAAAGACAAAACAAGGACACACAAACACACACGCACTAAATACGAGAAATGTAAAGTGGATATATATTGTGTGTACTGTGGTACTGTTAACATTTAGTCTCTCCTGTAAGACATTCATAGTGTTCATATAAACAACTGAGTGGTTATGTTGTGCAACAAATAAAAAAGGAGAGCGAGAGACTGAAGCTCATGTAGCTGGCTACCCAAAGATTTTTAACCAACTGCATGTCTGCCTTCTTGGTGCACATGACGATGAAGGTTAGTAGTGGGATGTACCTCAAAATCCAGATATGACTCGGACGCAGAGTATTCTGAAAATGTTCATAACACTAAAGGTGGAATCAGTCATACTGGAGAAAATAATTGAGTGTTGAGTCTTACGCCCAGGATGTAACATGGGAAACAAAGTAGAGTCAACAACAGGTTTTGTTTGTGCTCGGAATGAGACTCAAAAGTCAACTCTCCTTCTTCGGAATGACTGACCCCACCTACAAACAAAGCAACAAAACAATGTGCCTTTTTAAAGAAAGTGGTGTTTGTCCCTTGCTCAAGAGCACATTGGCACAGAAGGTGGCCACCAAAGATGTAAACTGGACTTGAAAAAAAAAAAACCCTTTCCTTTTTCTCTCTCTTGGTCGTCTGTAATGCTGAATGGAAATATCCTGGTTGTGAAGTATTGGATATGTACAACACATGTTGCTACATATTCTGTACTTTTAGGTGTCCTTGTGGGTAACATAAGTGGGGTAGGAGGCACAACATTGACTAAGAGCTGCATACACTATTGCTTGTGAGATGACTGCCACCTAGTGGACTTCAATCACACATTCATAATCCCTCTTTTCTGGTTTAAGCTTTTTTATCTTCACTTCCCTCTGAATGAGGATTCCCTCTCAGCACTCACCTGGAGATTCCTGATGGTCCATGACTGATCTCATAATCACCTGCCTGTCTGTCCGAAGCAAAACGATGTGGATTCAAAAAACAAAAAAACACACAAGATAAGAGACAGAAACATATTTTTAAAAAGACATAATATAAAACAAAAGCCCGAGTCTATCCAGTGAGGACATGTGTAACTTACTCTATCACCTTCTCTGGTGGAACATCTCGAACCGGCTGCAGAGAAGAAAAGGCAGAAGAATAAGCACTTTAAAACACCAATCAAATTCCACCAAAATTCAATATTTTATAATAACTATTTTATCTACCTTAATGGGCTGGTGAAACTCAAATGTCTGAGGTATTTTCTGTGGCCTAAATCCCCAAGAAGCAGGGCCTGGATTTACACTTTTGCTTTGATTGTTGTTTGGGACTGAAGCTGGAAAAAAAACAAAAAACTGAAGCTGTTTTCTACAAAACAGGCACATTAACATGAATCAAAATGTTCATATTCAATCAAATAACGTCATGCAGAGGGATTACCCGTTTGTCCTGAGGGTCTTGGCAGCGGTTTGGCCCAGGAGCCCTGAACTCTGGCACGCTGACGCTTATCTGACATTATATCACATCTGCAGGATGACAAAGGATCACACTTAATATTTAGACAACCACAATGTTTCAAGAGGAAATATGAGACTCAATTTAATATGCAGAGAAGTATGGCATGTCTGTCTTTCTTCCCAAGACCAGCAGCAGAGTTTATCGGTGACACATTCAAAACTGAGAGGACCGTATCAATAACTGTACATGTCTTTATCTGCATGCCTGCAGTAATTAGTAGATGACTGGTGATGATTAGTAAAATGTTTCAAATCTATGATGCGTGTGATTTGATGTGGCATTTTTAATGTAATCATTTACACTGTAATCCACTGCAGGTGTCTGTTTTCTTCATGCCTGTTTCTTTCTTTGAATGTTCAGTGAAGATAAGGCTTTTCGGCTACATCTCATAAACAAATACATTTAATGTGCGCACTGAAAATGTATTTATTTATATAATATAAAACATAAAGACACGACACATGTGCCACTCTGAACTAGCAGCATCTGTGTTTTCGTCACCTCTAAACCAACCAGCACAGATGTTGTTATCTTTGCTCATTAAATGTATTATTTATGATTATAATAAACACATACAGTAAAATGATGTAATGCCACCACTGATGATCGCTCAGCTTCAGCTGCATTTACGAGCCATGTTGGCAAATATACTTACTTAGTTATCCAAAGCTACTTGGAGTTACTTCAGTGAACACATTAAAAGTCAGAGTTTAAAATGAATCCTGGGCTGACTAATGTTAACACAAATGTTTGTTATCGACAGAAGAAAATGATTCATGACCTGAGACCTGACAGCCGCGGAAAGTGTGTTACAGAAAAACAAATCCTACCCAGAACTGAGGTTGAAAAAGAAAAAGGTTCCGTCCCGTTCTTTCTTCTTTCTTCTTTGTTGTTTAACGGCAGTCGGCATCCTTATTGTTGCATATACTGCCCTCTTCTGGACTTTACTTCTTTACTGCTTCCCTTTTTTAAAAACAAATCTTTTATTAACCCAGTTAAGACAAGATATCTCATAATGATCTTCCTTCCTTCCCTAGATTTCCCACATTCTCTACAACCCTGCCATCATCTCTTCCCTCTCTCTTTCATATCCCTGACAAGCAACAATCACATGCTCACTGTCTCTCTCCCCACAGCTACACCAACGTGTTGGATGTTTTCCTAATATATTGAGTGTGATCACCTGCTCTGCTCTGCTACCTCCACAACACCCCACCTCTCCTACTACACCTTGTGGTTTCTATAAACGTCTCCCTTTTTCCTGGTTCTTCTGTTTCCATTGTCCTGTTCTTTGACTCTCTGCCTCAAATCTTTGGCTAATGTAATCCATAAAACATAACTGAGTCACACTAGTACAGTACTAAACATAAAAACCAAAACATACTTACTAAAGTACTTGAAAATGCAGTGCACTCTCCACATTGATGGGCAACAATAATATAGACATAATTGCAACAATAATAATAATAAAAAAAAATGCCAATACTATAATCTATATAAAGTAATATAAAACTCTTAGAGGCCATTCTGTATAATTATTCACAGCACTTCTACTTTCGATACTTTAAGTACTTAAACACTTTAACTGGCACAGTGTGTGCATTCTGCTTCTGAGAAAATACAAACAGTCCCCAAAATCTGAAAAGCTGTCATTTCATTCATCTATGAGAAAAAAGAAACACAATTTCACAACATGCTGTATGCCAGAGCTTTTATTAACAAACCATTAAAAAAAACATGAGTTTCAAGAATAAATGTAAACAGTGCATATACATATAGAAATTCAATTTTTGATTTCCAAGCATATTAAAAAGACTCTTTACAGAAGAAAAGCATTCACAAGGCAGCTTAATTAAGGCACATGTCAGACCAAGTCATCTGGGGTTACTCAATGGTGTACAAACTGTAAAGAGGAGCAGTTCTCATGTTTTGCAGCAAACATTTGGAAGTTTGTGAAACCACAACTAACAATGGAAAATATCCCTGTGAAAACCTTGGACGAACCAAACGTGCAGAGGTTAAGAGGTTTTCCTTTGTTAATTTACATTTTGATACAAAAGGCAGAAAAATAGTTTGAACATAGCACCGATATTACATCCTTTCATAGTACACTTTTAACCCAATCAATGAATTTGACCAGTTCTAGCATTAAGGCACTTGTGTTTAACGCGACAGTGTGTGATAACTAGGAAAAAAAAAAAAAAAAAAAAGAAAAAAAACAACAACTTTGGTTTAGAGCGACAAAGTGAGACATTGGTGCAACAACCCATCACATAGTATCATTTTTAAATATACTGTAAACACACATTCTAGAAAAAGGAGAAC
Organism: Larimichthys crocea; assembly: GCF_000972845.2. Taxonomy (NCBI): domain Eukaryota; kingdom Metazoa; phylum Chordata; class Actinopteri; family Sciaenidae; genus Larimichthys; species Larimichthys crocea. Next base: position 13,152,997 of record NC_040024.1, read on the forward strand.
CAATGCATGATGATAACAGCTCAGTAATGCACATAAACTGACATGATAGGAAGCAGAGATTGCCATCTTTAAATGGCTCTGTGATTTGTAAAGAGGTTTAACGCTCATTGAAAAGTTCTGAGTTTGGTTCATGTGTTCATACAAATATAAAATAAATAATTATACAAATATATAAAAAAAGATGCCCACCACCGTTTCCACTGCTTACAACAGCAGGGTTAACAAATCGCTTTTTTTTTTGGCTGTATTATTTCCACCATCAGTGTCAGTAACAAAAAGTATTAATGTCCTTTGCCAAGAGCAGCATTTTATTATCATGTTATTCAGCTCCTGTCTTCTTTGCTCATTTCCCTGCAGACATCACATCAGGACATAGGTTTCCATTTTAAACACAAAAGGCATATACATGCTTTGATGTGCACATTTACTGAAGGCACAAAGGTGAAATCTCAGGCTACCCCAGAGGATCAATCGCACAGATACAAACACAATCTCTTTTCCCCAAAACTCTCCACAGGGTCAGAACAGAGGCTGCCCGAAGATTCGGTTTTCTTAGTCGCTCTTCAAGTTTGTTCCATTCTTCTGCTCCCGCAGCTTCCTCCTGTGCAGGTATCCGGAACGCTGAACGCGGTTCATTGTGGCTCCCAGGAAGATCACGATACTGATTGGCACCAGCTTGGTGGTCACCCAACCCTATGATGGAAAAACAAAAACAGAAGCATGGATTTAAATTACAATCTTTTGAAACTCTAACTTTCAGGGTTTGACCCCAAAAATAATCTTGAAAAAACAAATTACCGGTATATTAATTTGTAGCATTGTTTAAGCATACATAAGGCATTTAATGATACCAATTCAGTTACTTTACAGCATTAAACGATATGGAAAATGTATGCTGGATGTGCAATGAATATACATTACATTAAAAGTCTCTTAAAGGGCATCAACATTAACTATTGAGCCTGTTAGTTCAGTCTTGAGTCTTAAGTCTGAGATTCCATGACGGAGAGCAACATTGAAGGTTTCTTAATGTATTCCTGGATATGCTGAGTATCTTACCATGACAGCGTGGGGGAAATAGCCATTGGTTTGGCTCTGCAGACCCACAGTGCTGAGCTCAGCGGCCACATAGCGCTCAGGGGTGGGTTTGTCCAGGGTGGGCTTCCTGATACGAGTCATTTTTGTGGCCACAAAGAAGGGCAGCACACTCTGGAGAAAGACAACAAAGGAAAACAATGTAAGACGATCTTAACAGATGAGGGGGAAACTAAAAAACCTGATTCGAACCCAGTTCAAATAAAACTGAATAAAACAAATTCCTGTGTCTTGGATTTGAATATTTAAATAAGAAACTTCAACAGTAGAACTCCAGATTCTAAAAAATGTGCCCAATAGTAATTACTAATAATAGTAATATGCACTGAAAATACATGAAATCTTTGCTGTAAAGTCTGATGACCAGGGTTATCAGATAAAAATACACTCAGGGTTTGCTGAGGTGAAACTGCTGTACACACTGCAACCACAAGGTGGCACATGAGTGACTAATACAGAGAGTGCTAAATACAGAACAAGCAAGCTTTATGGGGAAAACATGATAATATATATTTTCAAAAACGCTACTGATGTAAAAATGCATAGCAGAGTCAATATCCAGGCAGGATTGGTTGAGAGCAATAAGTTGAATTTGTGAGTAAATTCCATATCAGAATCTAGAGCAAATCTTTCTCAGAACTAGCAAAATGTTGTAAAATTAACAGCACCACCCCAGTCTGCACAGTGCAGCGGTGCTGTTGATCATGTACACTTACATCTAAGAAACAGCTCTCTTAACTTGACAGACTTACAGTAATCTCTATAAACAGATATCTGCACATGAATCTGTGCACAAGGGACCAAGACTTTGACTACAAATGGAAAACAGAACGCATCAGAGTAATATTGCCCAATCACATTCAGTGTTATGGTGTGTGCTATTGTCTCTCAGAGTTTGAGCAGGGGGGCGACAACACCCTTGAGTGTCCTTACAGTCGAAAACCTTTCCATCAAACAAGCCCCAAACTCACCTGAATGATGATGCCCTGACGCCTGTACTCCTCCTGAAGGCCACGAGAGAAGAAATCCACAAAGGCCTGCACACAGAAAAGGATGAAAGATGGTCAGTTTTAACACGTCAGCGTGGAAAATGTTGCTCTGTTATCACAACCTCTAAATAGGTGTGTTGGCTTGAGGAAACGAATAGATACATTATGATGGATAAGTGACAGACAAGTCCAGATGCCACACATACCTTTGTGGAAGAATAGACTGTAAGCAGAGGGAGGGGATACATGCCACTGGCAGAAGAGATGTTGAGGATAATACCTTTGGACCTGAGGAATAAAAATAAATATGAATATTTAGGGCTACAGTCATATTTCAGAGCTGTCAATGAATCATACACTCCAAACTAACATGTTTTGATGTTAAATTGGGCAAAATTAAGTTTCATTGTTAATTTGGAATTTTGTCAAATCAAGAAAGTCTGCTGAAATCCTCAATTTAAATGGTGCTGCCATAACACAATCTACATCAGTGTAATAAATTAATGTGTTTTTAAACTTCACATCCACAAACTTTCAATGATTTTCCAGGCCAGTGGGAACCCTGTGTCTACACACATTCAGCACACTGTTGAATACACACAAGCGATGTTCCACACACACACACTAAAACAGTGTGGTAGTGGCCGTGTGTTGCCATGGCAGCCTGTTGCTGCAGTGATGTAGTGGAGCGACGCTCCAGCCTCACACGGCACCAAATGTGCCTGTGCTACTATTGGCCAGCACGAGTCACATGGGAACAGAGCAGCCAATGTGGTGGGAAGAGCACTTTGTGTGAATTGAAAGCTTGTCAGCATTGCGAACAAAGGAGGAGAGGAAAAGAGATGCAGTGATGGAGGGCTTGGTAAGGATTTCTTGTCCGCTTTCCTGATAAGAGTCACCCTTATAAAAGCGTTATCTCTCCCAATAACTGTTGTAAGAAAACAGGAAAGCTTTTTGTTTTATTTTAATTCCTGGTACAGCTGTGTGGCATGATTCCTCTTTCACAACACTGATATTTGACTGCAGTCATGTTGCAAAACATGGAAGCCTATCATTTAACTCACCTTGCAACCATTCTGGGCAGCACCAGGCGGGTCATCTAAAAAACACAAAGTCAGTTAACCTCAGCCATCACACAAACAAGGAGAAGGAGAGATAGAGATAGAGATAGAGATAGAGAGAGAGAGAGAGAGAGAGAGAGAGAGAGAGAGAGAGAGAGATAGAGAGATAGAGAGATAGAGAGATAGAGAGAGAGAGAGAGAGAGAGAGAGGTGGGTGGGGAGCACAGACAGCGTTGGTGTAGTCCACCGTTGCTTTGGGAACAACTGAGACACTGCAGGTACCATGGTAGAAACAGCAGAAGAGGAGAAAGGAAAAAAAGAAAAAAAAAGAGGAGAACAAAAAGGGGGAAAGTGAAGAGGAAAGTGATGCCCACAGATCAACTTTAAACAAACACTTGGGCTGAAGAGATTTAGAAGAATTCCTCCCTGAACAGCAAAAGTGAGAAGGGGCTGGGCAAGATGGAGACAAACTTACTTGGCACACTGAGGTCATGTTGACATTGATCATGTTTGTGATGAACTGTAACACAAAAAGCATCGGTCAGACAAACAATCACATATCATATGTTCATACAGTAGACCTGTCAAAGATATAAAAGTAATGCAATAAAGACTAACCATTATTAGACTAAGAAAATAATAATTCCACTTTGAGTAATCCAAGATAATTCCTATCTGCAAATAAAGGTGAAATAACTCACGTTGTCCAGATCAGGAATATGGAGGTAGTACTCAGGATAGGAGTAGGACACCCCAACATTGTTGACTGGTGAAGACAAAACAAAAAGAGATTATTCTATTGTTTTCACAAAATAACTGTGCTGGAGAAATAAAACTTAAATGTCTGACACAAGGTGGCAGCAAAACCAAACAAGATAGAAAGCTGGCTTTGCGTCACACTAGACACAGCCACACCTTACAAACCATTGGAGAACAATTGGCATCATAAAGCGAGGACAAAGAGTTCCTTAAATGTTCAACTAAGTACAATGTGAACTCTAAAGCATAAATGTCTAAAGAGGACACCCATTTTAGTGCAACTTTAAACATATATGATCAGTCGTGACTCCACTGTCAAGATTAATGTTTTCTGAAAAGTCTCAACAGCTCGACAGCCTCAAAAAGTGGAAGAGAAGAAGAAGAGTCATTTGTGTTCTGGTGATTTGTTTTTCAGCACAATGCTTTAAAACACTGTCCCAAGTATCGAGATTATCAAATAACTCTAGGGAGGTCACACCTACACAGTGACACAAACTGAGGAAGCACAGTTTGGTCTGCCACAGACACACCCCATGAATTCCAAACCTTGACAACAGGAGGTTCTTACAGTGCATTAACTACACAGAAGACAAGACGAAACAAACACTCTTTGTCCAGACTTACAGGCACCATTGTTTGCAAGTACATATTTGAAAGAGTAAAAGAATTAATAAACACACTGCACTGACAAAAATAAATAACAGTTCTTACCAAGTACACCGATCTCCAGACCAGCCAGCCCCTCCTCGATCTTTGAGTAGATGTCGGTCTTGCCAAAGTCAACTGCAATGGTCTTGGTCTCCACTTTAAACTGATCCTCTGAAGGGAGAAACAAACGCTCATTAACAACAAGATAACAGTGAGAGCTCTGCATGGAATGGACAAGGAGGGTGCATGGTAAAGATCATTCACCCATACCATGCATTCATGTGTTAACCAGCATTATGAGGCCCCAACAACAGAGCAATCCCCTGGATCCGTTCAAAATGAATGGAACATAAAACCAGTCATCATCAGACTTGAACTGAAGAGGGCACTGCATACCAACATACCAGCCGAGCAATCTTCTCCCCCCTCCCCAACTCCCTCCATTCCCTCGTCATGTTTGACGCGCCTGCTGCAATTAGAATTTATTGTCCAAAGACTCGTTTAGCTGATAGGTGGCAGAGGGAGTTATAAGAGGAAAATTCCTGGGATGTGCCTCAGTAAAGACACAGTAGTGTGCCAATGTATGTTCAGAATTGAGACAGGGCAAAAAAAAAAAAGGGAGGGATGTGAGGTAGGGGGTGAGTAAAAGAAGAGGGGTGTGGAGCCTCCCTCAGTTCAGATCATCTTTACTCATCACAGCCACTGTGAGTCCACATCAGATGTATTTTCTTTCTTTTTTCAAAAACAGCATTAGGACTGAGGTTGCCAAATTGCAGGAATAATTTGGGGTTGCCACGTAGGTGTGATCAAGAGCCAAATGAGATGCTTGCATGAGAGAGATAGAGAGAGGAGCAGCTTTTACGACAATGAAATTATAGGTGGGACAGGGTATGTTGCCCGGTTACATGCTAAGGAGGGTGGTTTTGTCAGACTAATCATGAGGGAGGAGTGCCAGAGTTTGGCACGCCGCACCCCGCTCGTGACTACCCATCAGCCCCCTCTGTGGACATGAGGCACGACAGGGGAAATTGCGCTGTGGGAGACGTCAGAGACAGATGGAAAGAGAGCGAGTCAGGGAGAGGGCACTATTTCAACAAGGGGGGGTGGTGGCGGGGCACTCACCATTCAGTCTCTGTTAAAATCTGGACACAGGCCAGCAGTGAGAAGGGAAAAAGTTTGTTTAGTTTTTATTAAAAAGGGACGCTCATTTTCCATTTGTTGTTTCTGTCTGAGGAAAGACTGGTCTCTTTCAAACAAAGGAGGAATAGGTTGGTCCACAAGTTTCTTTAATCATGACATATTTGTCTTTATACTGACAGTGAGGACATAAAAGGCATAAAAACACAGTCTGTTGTTGCTGGCTGCATGTTTCCAATTCACTGGCCTCAAACAGAATAAATGACTTAGCAGGATGCAAAAGAGCTTTAAAAACATCAAAAATAAACTTATACCAACTTGGAATTTCTTCTTGAAATGGATGGAAGTCAGTATGGTCTGTTTTTACTTTATTCTCATGTTGAGGACAGACCCCGTTATCAAGGCCTGGGAGACCCTGGAGCCAATGGGGTAAGAGGTAGCACGCCACTGCCCGCCCATACACACATCCTCATCAGCCCACTCACTGTGCACTCAACCCCAAACAGGTTTCCATGATGTTGTGGATACACAAACACACACTTACCAAGTGACCTGGCCACGTCATCCAGCTTTTCCTGGGAGCGACTGATCAACAGCATGGCGAAACCTCGACGAGCCAGCTAGAAAGGAAACATTAGTTAGTAAGAGATGCACAATGACCATGATTTGAATATTCTGAGGGTAATGTCATGTACAGTGTCGGTGACTACAGAGGAGAACTTTCATTGCCCACAAGTGTAAGGGTTTGAAATATGTTTCAAGTCTGGATCAGATGACTGGGAGAACAATGGTAACATATTATCCAGAGAGTTTAGATTAATCACATATCTGATCGTTTAAACACATTTGTTTTGCTCATTTTGCTGTATGTAGTGCATAAATATTAATATGCCTAAAAACCCTGCACGGCATAAAACAAAAAAATTGCAGCCTACTGTTGCATGACAGACTGCATCAACAAAGAGTCAATAAAGGCCCTACATAACTATATTATACAGCAAGCACACCCACACAAGTACAGGCCAAACACGTGGCAGGGTAGCCCCTATTCAACGTGTGCTTGTTACCTCCGTATGAGCTCTTGTTGACGAGCCTGTATTGAAGTGTGTGCATATGTGTGTGAGGACTCTTTCACGTTAATAGGCCTGTAAGAGCTCTCCCCTCCCGTGGCCTATGAGTGAACATGGTGCGTGTATGAGTGTGTATGCGTGTATGCATGAGTCACAGCTTTTCCGTGAAAGAAATGAAATTAATAAGGGTCCAGGAGCCTCACCTCCTCCGCATAGGATTTCCCGATTCCATCTGTGGCTCCCGTCACAACTGGAGAGACAGAAAGAAGAAAGAGATGAGTATAGGTTCTCTTCAAGAGACTCACACTATATAGCAGGGCAAAGGTCATGTCCATTTCTGTTCTACTAATGAGACGTTTCTTAAAAGTTAAGGAATATCACCAAGAGTGGTTCATGCTCCTTGAGAATGAGTGATCCGATAAAAAAAAAGGTTTCACTTTGTATGTGGAATCTAGATGAACTTTCTCACTGACTCATTGCTCTGGCACATCTACAATGTCCTCATGACTTTGGTTTTCTTTGAATGTTGCATTAGTAACACATCAACGCGTACCCATGCACAAATATGGTCCCCTTTGTTCTGAAGCTTACAACACACCTTCACATCAGGTTTGACTGCTTCCACTTGTCATCAACTCAGAGCCCCAGTATGGCCTGGAGAGTTTTACAGGTGACTGATGGGATATGAAAGCTTTTACATAAAGCAAGTCTTGGCGGACACGCCCCACAATACTATCCTCCTGCTATTTAGGAAAGCCTCTGTCTAAGCTTTAGATGAGGTGTCCATTCTCAAAGTGCACACAAAAGCGAGTGTGAACACCTGCATGAGATACAGCTTTAGATCGTATAGATCAAAATCAGAAAAGATTAAGCTACAGAGACAAAAAGAGGGGACAAAGATTACATAGAGGCTGTGATAAGATGGTTCCGATTGAAGCAGAACAAAAGAGAGATGGCTCTATAACTCAACACCCAATAAGAGCAGCCCCTGTGATGGAAAACATGATTTTTAAAATTAAGTTTAGGATTTCTTGCACATGAACACAGCCTTGAATAACTTGCGACAAATGTGACTGACGAGGTTAAATAAAGTGTGTTTCAGCTTTATACAAAAAGGTGGAAGAAGGTAAAGGGAGCGGAACAGTTTGGTGAAAGCAAAGTAGAGATCTCATAGGAGCACAATAAAAGACGGTGAAGTGGCCACAGCGTGAGGAGACGAAGACAGAGAGAGGAGCTGATGTTCTTGTGTTCAGAGTTCTCCTCACCTTGTCAAGCAAACAGGGCTATTTTTAAACCTTCACTGCCCATCAACCCCAGCTTCTTGACTGACGGAGGATGGGGGTGAGAAAGGAAGGAAGGGAGGGAGGGAGAGAGAAACGAACAAGGGAGGTAGAAAAACAGACCAAGACAAACAAAAGAAGGTGGTGGTGATAGGGGCTGTGGGCTACACAAATATACATGCATAGTTCTGCATCATGAATATTATTATCAGGGCTTGATGAAAGATTAATAGAGGTAGAGGACATTCTCTGGCAAAGAGCTGGAGAGCAGGAAAAAGAGACAAGATGAGAGAGAGGGGATGCAGAGAGAGGAGGGAGCGATGACGAACATGGAGCAGGAGAAAGGAGGAGGGTGAAGTGGGGTAGGGAGGGATGGGAGGGGGGTGCGGAGGGATCCTAGGGGCGGCTAAAAATAGAACTGGAGCGAAGCAAGAGAACAAATGAGTGAAGGAGAAAGAGACAGAATAGAGATGGTGGTGAGAGAGAGGGGGGTGTGGGGAGTGGGGAGCAAGAACAAGTGAGTGAATGAGAGAAGGAGTGAGAGCAAGAGAGAGTAACACAAAGTCAAAAGTGAAAAGAGAGCAGAATCCCTGGTTATTTTTAAACCTCCCCCGTGTTAAGAATGAAACGTTCCGTGCTAGAAAAGCCTCAATGGGTGCGGGCTGTACCAAATCAGGCTTTCGCTGCAGATGCAGGTGGGGGCAAACAGAGGCAGGGAGAGGCTATATTTGCTGCAAAGTAAAATGGCTTGGGGGGGGGGGGGGGGGGGGGGGGGATGAGGAGAAATAAATAAATAAACTCTACCGCGACATAAAATTAGCTTTTCATGATATAATCTAGCGCAGTAAATATGGAGCTACAGGGCTCCTGTTTTTACACAAACCATGACATAAAAACCAAAATATGAGTGGAAATTGTACAGATCATATCACCTCATATTTAAGATTGCCAGAAAGTGTATATGAAAAAACATTTGTCTCTTTTTGAGGGACATTCAGGCAAGTTTTGAAGGAGCATAACAAACACAGGGGAGTAGAGGAGCATGAATTCATTTAGATCATAAAAAAAAATCTAAGACTGGAGTAACAGTCTTTTGAGTAAAAAAGCTTAGACTGATGAAGATCCTTCAACTAGGCCTATGATACTTTTGAGGAAGGAAAAACAGGTCACGTCAGCTGAAACTAGAAAGAACAAAAAAAAGAGGCCTGACCACATTCTTGTTACATAGGACAATAAATGTACCCCACAGACAGGCGGCTCTGAGGTATGTCTTTGTGCATGACTGAGTTTCAGGGGGAAGAAATTTGCACCTGCCATAAGAATGTGGTTTGAGCCAAAAGCACGTACAGCATAATTGTTTCAACTTTGACCCGACAGTGGTTGGTGTGCAAGAATGTGCTATGTGCTTAAAATGCAGGTGGAGCATGACATTTTAAAACATATCAGTACATATCATCAAAGAAGACACAGTACTTGTGAGACTCTTAGCTCAATAAATCAGATGAAGTCTACCTAAAGGGAGTGAGGTCTTTGAGTGGCTCATCACGAAACAACGACTAGATTCCTTTCTATTGGCTGCTGCATTCGACGTGGAGAAACCTCAACTGTTCAGGTTCATCTTGTTGAATTAGTAGAGATTCTGCTGTCAGCCAATCAGGGCTGAGAATATTTTAATACTTTACAGTAAGAACTGCCTTTGCAGACTTGGTTGAAAGGTGGAAAGACATGGTCACAGTTTGCTTTTCTCTAAAGTGGATGGAGGGATTATTCACAAACAGATGGATCAAATAAAGAAATAAAATAGAACAGCAGTAACTATGGTTCTCAAAAGAAAGACACTTATTTGTGATTTTTCACTGTGTATTTGTCTACCATTCAAATGACTACCCCCTCTCCACAAGCCTCAAATCCTCTGTACTTATGAATGACTACACTCCTCCCACTCATTATATAATAGTACCATTTTCTCAAAAAACCTAAACACTGGAGAGTGAAGTGTGTGAATACTAGTTCACTGGCATTAGGACACAGAGTTCCTTTCAAGTCTTAAGGTTTCCTTTTAATTTGTAAGAATGTATGATTCATGGGGAAAGGGATTTGAGAGTCACCACAAAAGACAACAGAATGAAAACACCAATAACGTGCATCCTTCACTGATGAAGCCACACTGCAGACATAAAATATAGTCCCCACATCTACTGCTGTTCAAGCAGAACACAATGTCCAAAAATACCATTGTTCAGTTAAGTCTCACACACATCTCAGTGCTCCCAGCAGGACTTAATTCCCCCTCACGTGATCAACGCATTGCATCTGTGTGACACACACACACACACACACACACACACACACACACACACACACACACACACACACACACACACACGACATGTAAAAAAAAAAAAAAGGGGGGGGGGGTGTCTACGTAAGCATGCACGTGACTGACTCCACTGACGCTCAGAAGACGCACACACTGACAACAAAAGGCTGAATGTATTGATGGAGCAACCACGTATGAGAGAGTGGTGTGTGTGCGCAATGACACGAAAAGGAGTGTGGAAATCCATGAATGTACGCACGTGTGTGTGTGTGTGCGCGCGCACTGCTGCCTCTCATTCATTCCCAGCAACACCACTCTGAATCCAATTACTCCCAGTCCAACGCCTCACTGAGAAAACGGGTCCACCATGCTGGCTCTGATGCGCCCTGACGGGGGCGCATTTGCACCGCGGCTCTGCTGTGCTTAACGCTGCACATCACGTCCAGAGATATTGACATCCCCCAGCCTTTTCTGTCTCCCTCCCTCCTCAGCAGTGGAGCAGCCCCTGCCGCTGCCTGCTCACTATTCCGAGGGTCTAAAAAAAGCAGCAGGAGGAGTAAAAATAGCAGCGCGCCTGCACTGCCTCGTCTGGGAGCTGCCTGCCTGCCTGCCGCAGCACCTGAATACCAACAAGATCCCCCACCACCATCACCATGGCCACGACGACCAGGCTGTTACTGCAGCATCCTCAACCCTCCACCTAAAGAAATGCCAGAATGAGCACTGCAGGCTGGGGGGGAAACAACACTGGACATATGATCTAAAGAGCAGAAGAAAAAGAACAGGGTGACCACAAAGACCAAGCTGATGATACTTAAACTAAATTACTTAATGACTGCATGGAGGAGGATGAGCACCTACAGATAAAGACAACCTGATATCATTTAGGAATAAAGATTCTGATTTCTGTAAATTGTTTATTTGTATGACTTTCACAATCAGTTACCCATTTTTTTCTTTTTTTCTTTTTTTTTTTTAAAGATTCAACGACTTGTGCAAAGAGATAGAACCCACCCCCACCTCCAATTAAGATTCTCAGTGAGGAGAGGCTGCGGTCCTTGTAAGCCCCGCTCTTGTTACGTACTGTTATGTAATCTGTCGCACCCCAAACTCGCCTACTAACGAGCAGCTTCTACCTCAGAGGGAGAAAAAAGAAAGAAAAAAAAAGGGGGGGGGGGTTGAGAGGTAGGAAAGGAGGGATGCCGCAGAAGATCCAAAGACAGCCCGCCCCACCACCACATTCTCCATCCACCCACATTCAAAACACAGACATGGTGCTTTAAATAGCAGGGGAGGAAAGTCACATGGGTGATATAAAAGTCGACAAAAATAAAGCTTGATCGGGCCAGGGGAGAGATGAGGGGAGGGAGGGTGAGACAGAAAAAGAGAACATGTACTTCAGAGCTACCCAAGATAGAACCAGCATCTATATTTGGGTACAGAGCAAAAATAGTCGCCCCCTTCCTCCTCCAATCACACGCCTTGTTTAAAAGAATCAATAGTTTCCTTCACCACAGCTACTTGCACTGAGACAAGGTGATTTAAGCAGAAAACAAACTGATATTTGGCTGGAAAGGACAGACTGTACTCTGCTGGTTTTAAATTTCAAACTAAGACTCCAGCAGGTGATTTCACTTTATTAGTCTGTCCTCTCTTACTGAAGGAGTGTTAATCAGTGAAATCACCTGCCAGTCTTTGAAAACCTGCAAACACTCAGCCCTCAGTGGCCCATGACTCAAATTTATATCATTTACATCCTTGTTTTTGTGACAGTGGACAAAGCTGATGTGTCGTTCCTCTGCAAATGTAAAGACTCTAAACAGAGCTTGAATATATTTGAATCATGTGGATAATGCCCTAAAACCAGTATCGTTATATGCTGCTGATTCCTACTCAACAGGTGCCATTTCATCTATCGAGTTTGTTTATCAGCCAAAATCATATTATAAAACTACAACCAGACAGTTAAGACACCTTAAGACACCTTATTAAGCCTCTTTTAAAACTACATGAATCTCTTGCACACCAGCTATCTTACACGAGTGTGAGGGTGTTGTTGTTGTTTTTAATTAAGAGGTTAGATGGTGACCCATCTCAAACAAACATTCTTCTAAGGTTCGTCCCAGAAACACTGATACCAGACACCTCCAAATACATTTCAATAGATACTCGCAACTGAACAAACTGCCTTTCTGGCATGTTGACTTGCCTCCAAGCAATGCAAGATGATCACGTAAAAGGCAATAAACAACAAACTTCAAATATGCTGGTGGTCCAGTATTGTGTGTTTAGAGGACATAACTGAGCAGCTATTTCATTACTGAACTTGAGCCCTTTCTTCCAGTGTGGAAATGTGTGTGCAGGATTGTGAGCCCTTTCTGAGGTGCTGTCTTATAAACCCATCACTCAATGTTACCTGTGTTTGCAGAGGCATTTAAGTTGTTTTGTCAGTTGGATTGTGGCTCAACAGAGACTTGTTAAAGTCTCCAAGCAAGAATATCAGACATTTACTTGTTCAAGCGTCACAGAGTGGGAGGACTGCTGATCTGATCAGTATTACTAGTTTTAGACTGTTGTTTGGACACCCAGCAATTTGAAGATGTTTTGGGCCTCAGATAGTGAGCAGGCATGTTTTTTTTTAAACTGTCTATTTTCTGACATTTCATAGACTAAACAATTGAGAAAACGATCTACAGATTTATCAATTAATTCCCCAATTCCAACTTCATGTAAAAACTTTTGTTTCAAGAAAGTTAAATACTGACTGATCTTACTAGATACGATAAACTGAAAATAAACTGTGAAATTATCTCTCAGACAACAAACATCTCGTGAAGCTACAGTATTGTTTTAGAGGTTAATGTTTGACAGTCTTTTGGATAAATATCAAAATTACAAATAACTTTTGATAATATCTTTCCACATACTTAATCATTTCTAAGAAAATGCACACTGAATGTGATAAATAGGAGAAATGGATGAAGAATGGGAGAAAGTGAAGGAGAACAACAGAGGAGGGTGATACTGTAGCCTCAAAGAAAGTGCAAGACAGAAACAGACACACACCAGCTGGATGGGGAGTTGGGTGAGATGGAGGGAGGGGAAGAAAGGGGGACTGACAAGCTTGAAATGAGGGGGACACAGGATTTAACCCCCCCTCTCTTCCTTTTAAACCCAGCATCCCTGGCCCCTGCACGTGTTACAGAGCATGTTCATCACATGGACAGCAGTGTTCTCGCTCAGCAGTGTCTCTCTCTCTCCGCCCACACACTCACACACACTAGGGGGAAGCACATTCACAAGGATGTGGAAGCAAATGGAGACCCTGCCTGAGTTGAATCAAATTTCATTCACATGTGCATTTTCCTTACCGTGAATGAAGTTTAATTCCTATTCAAAAAAATAAATAAAATTATTCCATAATATTAACAGCCTATAACTGGAGCTTGTGCTGAAAAACTTGTACACCTCAAATGTTTGTTTCTGGAGCCAAATCAAACTCAAGGAAATTCTTGCGTAAGTGGGTCTTTGTCACTCATGTGCTATACTGATAAATGGCTGCATCCTTCTTATGTAACAGGACTATTTTCTCAATAAACTGTAACGTCAAAATGAAGCAGCACTTCTAAAAAGGCGCACGTCACATCACTACCCTACCCACCCTCGCAAAAAGCTCCCTTTGGTCTAATTTAGTTCCCTGTAATGGAATTTCACTCACATGCAACAGAACAGACACTGACTCCTTATATAATACATAAGATATGGGATGCTGGAGGCTAAGAATGGTGTGAGCAGAGAGGAGGGAACTAGGCACTGTACTACAAAAGTAGAGGGAAAAGCTGCTCCACTGGAAATAAAGACATCAATTGCTTAACCACAAAAAATTATCTTAATAAAACATTAACTTAAAGGCTAAATATCTTTGTGAAAGTCAGATCCCTGCACAGGACTTGCAGAAATCTCCCTCCCTTCTGATGCACCTGTTGCTCTTTTCCAAAATGTCCTAAAAAATTAAAAGACCAAAAGAAGGAAAATGTCTAAAAGACCAAAAGAAGGAAAATGTCTAATGAAAACGTGTCATGTTCTGTATAACTACCACTCATTCCCTCCCAATCTCCTGCCAGTTCAATCCATGTCTTATTTTAACTCCTTGAGTGAGAGTGCCTGGATGTGTATTTGTTGGATGCACAGTGCAACAGAGAAGCTGGGGAAGTCGCCTTAACCCATGCTGCAGTGCTCATCTTTTGTCGCTAGGGGTCTCACTTACTAAGGGGGAGACCAGTGATAGGCAGAGGAACTCCAGAGAAAATCCCTGCTGAAAATAAAATGAAAGAGCTGCGGAGCTTCAGCCAATGAAGCCAATGTGCACACCATGAAAACTCTAAAGCAGAGGATGGAAAAAAAAATAACACTAATCCTTACTTGCATGACAAGGGATGTTATTAACTCTGATCACTAGGCATACTTCTATGTATTCACCAGCACGCACTCAAACCTGTTAACCAGGAAATGCCAGTTGTTTTTTTGTGTTGCGACAGCACACGTCTGGATTGCAAAAAGCACGTTTAAAAAAGGTGAGCAAGGTCAACAAAAATCTGTCTCGAAAGCATGACAGTCTAAGAATGTCTTCCAAGGGTGACGTGTAGCAATATTAGTCAGTTTGGAATGATTTTCTACTCTTATGGGTGAAATAAAACTTTATTGTTTGACAAGCCATATGTTACTTTATCACAGTCAAGTCTGAATACAAAACAAGCAGATAATTATTGAGTCCAACTACAAGAGTGTACTCTTGTGACTATTGTGTATTAAATTTAAAGCCTCAAGAGTATTAGTGATCACCGACTGATCAGTTTAATGATGTGCGTATGCCCCACAACAACAATACAAAGCCTAAGCAAATATTAGAGGAGGCTACACTTGTTGCAACAGGTGTCAGTGATTTTAGCTGAAGGTGGAGACAAGGAGTCGCACCATTGACGTAAGTGCACCAAAGTAGAAATCACACCACCGCTTAACCTGGCCAGACCTGCATATCTGGTACAACTAGCTGTGAGGACAACACCTCGACCTAAGAACAAAATCTACTCGCTTCCACCTGTTCATTCACTTCCTGCCATAGCTCCAAACGTTGGGACTGGAAACAAAAGTCAGACTTGTCCGACTGGTGGCTGGTAACTGGTTTCAGGGAGTGGTATGAAGGTTCACATGTGAAGAAAAAGGGTGTTTACAGGAGTAAATGTGGCAGGTGTGGAAAAGTTGAGTAGGTTTTCATAACCCCTCAGATGAGTAGAACAAGGATCCTTTCTTTAAAAAAAAAAAAAAAAAAAAAGTATTTCATACACTCCACTACATCAGACTTTATTCAGGAGAAAATCTCCAATAAAGACTATTTTCTGCAAATCGCCTTTCTGTTTGGTTATGAAGAGTGCGGAAGAAACCTCAATTACAAGCTATTAGGGGATGCTGGAGGTAGAGTGAATAGGTGGGGGCGGGGGTGGAGCGGAGGGGGATCTCAATTTCTATATGACCAATGGATGACGAAGCGATGAACAAGCGCATGACTCATCGGTGTGCACCGGTATTCCTCCGCATATGCCAGCAGTATCACACACACAAAAATGTACATTAGTCATTCCTAAAGGCACCCTACCTTTGCGTCATGCGTTTCATTCCTTCTTATGGCGCAAAAGCTATCAATTAAAAACACTCCCATTCATAAAAAAACGACGATTTGGAGGCAAAGTGCGTCACGGTGCCGATAAGCTTTTGAGTTATTAAAAAACAAAAAACAAAAAACAAAAAAACACAACAAGCATTCAAATCATCCGGGTCGCCTGGTTTCAGGAGGAGATTATCAACCTATCCCGATACCAAGGGGAGCGCTCGGCAAATTGCGCAGCAAGAGGCTCCAGACGCAGCAGTCTTCTCCAAACAGGAGACTGGAGAAGTGGGTCAAGCCATGGCAGGGCGATTCCTGTGAGACTAGTCTGTACCAAAACCAAAATACACTCAGATTTGACTGGAAGGTCACTATTTGGCCAAGAGCGCTGACAAAGTACACCACAGAGTCATTTTAATCTTACCTAACAACATGTGGGGCAATGAGAACGGGACAGGCAGTGAAGAAAAAGAAACCCGACGACACAAGCGTGACAAAACACCGCCTGTTCAACCAACTGCTGCGATGTGACACATTTAGAGAAGTCTAAAGCTACAGAGGACGATCTGGATGTAGGTCACGTTTTAATTGGGCATATGGGTTTGTCCTATATCATGCGGATGGGCTAATGTGGTTCAGTAGTGCGCTGGCTGAGAGATCACCCACATAAAACAGCCCTCTGAAAAGTGCGCATAGCCTGCGCAATTTGGCTCCTGGCTCACCAATGTGGGGCATCCCCCTTACCGCTCCAAATGTGGGTGAAAACACTGACTGGAGCACCTGACAGTGGCAGTAGCGGCAGACGGTGCTGTGTTTGACGCGGAGAAAGAGCCAATTGAGCTAATAAGGACCATTATCATGTCAGTCAATCAGCTGCTTACCTGCGCTTGTTACGCAACAACCAACCTCTCCTTGAACTGAACCACACTCACACAGAAAACGCACCAGAATACAGCTCTCCTTTGTGCCAAAGTGAAGTTTGAGCTCAATAACCTCGTCCTCATGTTTGCACGTCGAGTCCACCTGCCTACTTGTGAGCTGCCCTCTTCGTGACCGTGATGTTAGGTAGCGTGAAAATTGATGTGACCCAACTCACCTGCCCATTTGCCCAGCTTCGGAGAAAGCAGCCGCCCGTTTCCCAAGACCCAGATCCTAAAGCCTGAGAACAGCCTGTAGAGCAGCCACAGCGCCAGGGAGGCCACAGTGAACGCACCGACCCAGAAGAGAGGCGTCTCGGCCCTGCGGAGCGTCTCCTCAACGTTCATCCGGTCCATGGCAGCGACTATCGGTGACTCTGAGTGTGTGTGTGTGGAGACCTCAATTTTAGGCAATGTGCTCCAATTTCCAAGCCACAACGTGAGAGAGAGTCCCTTTATAAGGAGGTTGTAGCATCACACACACTCCCCCCTCCCCAACACCCCCCACCCCCCCCAACACTTGTCTAGCCTGATTTAAAGTGCACCGCCCACCTCCTACTCTATCCCCGCCCTTCTCCGCTACTCACTGGCTGCAGTGTCTGTCTCTCGGCTGATCCTAACCCGCCTGTTGGTGCATTTGCATGTCAATCTACTCCACAGCTTCCCCCATTCATTCGATTTTCTGTATGAAACAGGGTGGGTCCAAAGGGAGACCGGGATGAGGAGCGATTGGGCAAACATTACGGCAGCTCCCATCCGGAGCCTGTCATTGGCTCTCGGCAGAGCAGGTTTGTCGGTTTCAGTCAGGATTATGAAACCGTCCAAGCCCACGCTTTCGGAAAAAAACTGCCCACACCACTTTATGAATGAAAGGATGCTCTGATTGGTGCAAAATGTGCGCGTTCTCCCGCCTCTCGGAGGCACTTTATTGGCTAAAATGATGTCAGTCTGTGAGGTCGGACTGTTCCCACCTAGACATGAGTCACTCGTCTATTTTAGGTATTCTGTGTGCATCATACTGCTGATAACGACTCAAAAAATGTGGAAACAGGTGCAGTGAGATGTCTAGCGTATAGATTCACACACGTTGCGCCAGATAACTTTTCCACACATGCTTATGTCGCAAGATGAGCGCAGAGAAGCTCCCCCCCCAAATAAAGGACATAAAACTACAGTCCCCAGCACAGATTTCGCTTTGCAGGCTCTCGCGAGATTATCTCCAACTGTAGTAAGTTCCCCATCCCAAACATTGAGGAGGAGGGGGTGAGATGTGATGTGTGTTACATAAACACAGAGACAGACATGTGGATCTCCATCGCTTTATTTCACTGTTTCTGTAACATTTCCTGCACATGAATAAAACAGCCGCGTCTGCACACACTGGATGTTTCAGCACAATCGACTGTCACGGCTTTTTCTCCACAGCAGTATGTGCTCTCTGTTCCCCAATCCGACCCAGAAAGCCTGTTTGCAACAGCATTTTTCAGTCTTCAGCACCCCTCCACCACCACCTCCAACCTCCTGTGCCGCCATGCTCCCTGTCTCTCATCACACACACACACACACACCAAACAAAACATGAAATTCTGACAACCCGAGGCTCTGTGGCGCAAAGCAAAGGCTGTCATGTACTCTGAACAGGGACAAGAGTATGATAATGTGACTACGTGCTGACAGTCATCATGCAGCCGCTCGCATTCTTTGACACAAGTGAGGGGATCGAAGTCAACGTGACACCGAGAGGAAGGAGCAGCAAGTTGTGTAACAGTTTCCAAACGGGGTGAAATGAAATGTGTTTCTGACCAGATGTCTCTCAGTCAGAGTTACAATGTGCAGAGTGAAATATATTTATGAAAGGTCATCTTTCACTAAATAATCTGCACAAAATACTTTGACAGCAGCAGCTTTGTATTCAGACACATCACCGCACAGTCTAAACTAGACATGCATCTGGAATATAATAAACATTTATCATCTCACAGCCTCTAACATGGAGCTGATTTTTGTGAACAAATATTTGAATTTAAACGTGACAGGATTTATATTAAACACACACACACACACACACACACACACACACACACACACACACACACACACACACACACACACACACAGCATTGTGGAGTGTAACACAGACATTTAATAGTTTTGTAGAAGAGCAGCCTCAAAGTCTCAGAGTGTTTCAACTGATAACAATCAATAGCATCAATTTTCACACATGACACACACACACACACACACACACACACACACACACACACACACACATTCATCAGACGTTTTGAGAGTCCATCTTCACTTCTCTTTCGTGTGTCCTCGCAGCTGAAAACAAGAGAGAAAATAAGGATTTAATTGTGCACAATTCCCTGTGAAAATCTCCACATGTGCACAAGATTTTAAACACGCAGAGAAAAAGTGCAGAGACGTGTGAGAACACCAGCGTGACCACCAGCTTTTAACACGCATGATGGTGTATTTTCGATATGTGTAGTTATACTTATTACATAGAAAGACAAAATAAGATTTTTTTTAATATAATATATTTACCTCTCCCAGTATCGACAGCCTGAAACACACACACACACACCCACACACACACACACACACACACACACACTTCCCCTAAATCCTGCAACACAAAGCCCTTTGCACATTTAAGTTTCTGCCCCCTCCTCTTAACACACCGACACACACACACACCCTTTCTCTCACTCTCACAGAGTCAACACTGACCCTACTTTCTGCCTAATCCAACACTGTAACCTGACACATCAGCCCGCTGTGTTACCCACAACGTCTGAACCTCTTGTTGAATTTTACTAATCATGAAACAAAGGTTTCTGTGATAAAATAAAAAAGAGACATATCAGAGCAGCATTTAGGATTTAATGTGTCCTCTGTGCTGACAATTCTGACAAAATAACAAAACATATCCCGCCTGACAGCACTGAACTTAAACACTTTAAAACTGTACTTTTAGTTTGTACACACTCTTCAGAGGACGCTGACTGGACGTTTCTGTCCTCTGTCTCCTGCGTGTCGCTGTCCACTTCCACGGTGCTGAAACGCGCCTTCAGCGGACAGCGACGCACAGAAAGCCTCCTGTAACTCCTGTGAACCTTCTCAAATGGAAATAACGGAGCCCAGCCCAGCACAGAGGTGTCCACATCTGTACGACAATAATACACACACAGACCTGACACACCTGACAGAGACCAGCGAGCATAACACCCTCACTCACACACACTACACTGACAACTGGTCCCGTTTTTAACCGGTAATATTCAGCATTGACATCTGCTTGAATCAGCCTAAAGAATTACTTTTTAAAAACAAACATCCACACGAAGTTGAATCTCTCTTTTACACACGCAGAAGCCGCAATACACGCAACATTAAGAGGGAAAAACTGCACGCACTGAAATACAACAAACCTCCAACAAAGTCACAAATAATGTCTAACTTTCCTCTTTTTTTCAGCTCCAGAAATAACCCCTCCGTTCACAAATATCTGCCCAGTGAGTCACATTCAAAGCAAAAGTATCAAAGGTACAGTGTCTGCTCTCAACAATATTCCTACCGACATTTATGATTTGTGTGTTTGTTTCGTTGTATACATACCTACAGACGTGTGTCATCCCACGACGACAGCAACATCGCAGCAGACACGTCTGAGGACACACACACAAAAAAAAATCGACAGGAGCTTCATTTTTTAGTGTTTAAATTCAGACAAAAAGATCTTCCAATAAACAAAAAAAAAGTCTTTACATTACAGCAAATGTCTGAATGTTTGAGAGCTGCAATTCCAGCAAGATACACGACAAATTCAAACTTTTAAATATCTATAAATGATGAAAAAGAAACTCTCAGTTTAAACTTTAAATCTTCAAAATGCACGTTAATAAACTCAGAGCTAAAGTTTTGTATTCGCACTGGAATTTAACAGATTTCTCAGTGTGTCTCTAATATTAAAAATATATATTTTTTAGATCAGCTCTTCATCAAATTATATTTTACAGTTTAAAGTTTATCAGCCAATAATTATGTGTTGAAAAATAAAGTGATACGTAGATACGTCTGTGTTTGTGCAGTCTTCATTATACTTTCTTTTATGTGATTTGTTTCTCTATAATATATAATATGACATACCTGTGTGTATGCGTGTGTGTATGTCCAGCTGCCTCACACACTGGCTGCTGTCGCATCGTCCTCTTCATCTGTTCATCCTGCAACAAAGAAAGGAGAGAGATCATGTTAGAAATACACCTGTGTCACTGTACAATGCACACGGACACACACTGACAAAGTTAAAACACAGGAGATACACACACTCTCCCTTGGGTTGGTTTGGAATCAGAAGGGCCAATGCATGCACACACACACACACACACACACTCTCTCTCTCTCTCTCTCTCTCTCTCTCTCTCTCTCTCTCTCTCTTACACATACAAACGTGCAAAACAATTAAATAGAAGAGCCTCAAATACATGTCAAATTCATGCTATCAAGTCAGAAAATCTGGATACAAGTCCCACACACACACACACACACACACACACACACACACACAAACACACACACACACACACACTGCACCACATGTAACACTCAAACCACCGTCAACTCTTTCTGCAGTGTCTCTTCAATATATACAAACAGTCTTACAGTAACAGCATCCCTGAACATGTAAAGTGGTGTAAGCTCTTAAAAAATCATCTGAAATAAAAAAATAATTCCACATCTTTTTTTTTTGTTGACTCCACACTGAATCAACGTAATAAATTACTGACTAAATCTGGGATTAGAACACATGGGGGTAAAATGTTTTCATCATAAATGAGTTTTCTCTCAGATTTCAGATTAATGAAAGAGGAAGATAAGTTTTACATTTAAGCGTCACATTTGTCTCAGTTGGCATGTTAAAACTACTGTAACACAAAAGTACTGCTTAACACACAAGCTGGATTCAATCATTAAATATAATAATATATGGAAACAGAAATAACTCTTTGGGAGTGTCTTGATATGTAGCTGTTATATGTTAAAATAACTGTGTCTCAATTTTATCTATTGAGGATGACACACACACGTACGCGCACACACACACACACACACACACACACTCTTGTAATAATAAAGTTGGTAAATTACAACAACATTCAGAGAAAAAAATGTCTTGACACATTTAAAACTGTTTAAAAGAATGGATGAAAACATTCTGACTTGTGATTTTACATTTATGTTTAATACTGTATGTATGTAAAACAAACTTTATATAACACACTACATTTAATCTGCAGTAGGAGTCTATAACATCAGATGGAGCCTGTAACATCATTAGACTGCGTCACCTTCCTTCACTGCCGTCACTGTGGAGTTTTTGAAATGACGTGGTTGATGCTTCCCCTCCAAGTCAGCAAATACAAGCTTCAAACACACACACGCACGCGCGCGCACGCACGCACACACACACACACACACACACACACACACACACACACACACACACACACACACACACAAATATTGTACACACACCCTTTAAGACTCCTGAACTGGAGGGATCAGATGTCTGAGAAGCTGCCACAGTATCCAGATCAGTGTTAAACTCATGTCACCTGATATTTGCCTTTACATGAACCCGTTGATGTCATTGTGTTTTAAACATGCCAGGTTTGGTGCTGTTAAACCCGTCTCAATGATGGTGACCACTGTAGGTTTTAAATCACAAAGTTTTTGTGACTTGCAACAGCATCACTGCTGTGAATGAACACGAGGCGGTGACACTGTATATTTGAATTTCTTTGCTATAAAAATACTCATGTTTAAAGCTGTTCAATATACCAGTTTATTAGACAGAAGCTAATACAGTTCAACACAACAGACCTGCGCCAAATTCCTTTTTTTTCCTTTTGAAGGTTAAAACTATTTCAGAGAGGTGTTTCCTGCAGCTCAACAATAAAAGGCAAGGCCTGCTGACACTGACGTAAAGTTCTCACGTCTGACTGAAAGTGTTTCATTAATGCACATTTTTGGATTATTATCTCTTAGACACATATTCTTTATGCTGTGAACATTTCCACACTCCTCCTCTGTACAGCTCTTGTCATTTTTAAAAAAAGTATACATTTTAGGTATT
The DNA here is from genome assembly GCF_000972845.2 of Larimichthys crocea. NCBI lineage: Eukaryota > Metazoa > Chordata > Actinopteri > Sciaenidae > Larimichthys > Larimichthys crocea. Next base: position 13,176,080 of record NC_040024.1, read on the forward strand.
CTTTATATTTTCTTAATATTTTTGTTACAATTATTGACCTCAGTGCTGCACTTGAACCTGAACCTGAATCTGATTCTTGACTGAGCTCATGATCATTCTATTGGATGTTGAACTTTTTGCAATTGCAATTGCAAGCTGAGACGTGTTTCCCTTATTTTGTCCACCCTATTTATATCAGCATGGGCAGACTAAATAACAGTAACACCTCTTAACACAATACAGTTCAACAGCGTCACAAACCACATCCTCCAAAATGACCACACAGTTGAATAAAGCATATTTGAATTTGAACACTGTCACCTTCATATAAAGGTCCAGCTGATCGCAGGACTGATGTGTTAGACTGGATCACTTTAGCTAGTTGTAGTTCTACCTGATTGAAAGCAACACACAGATTTAAGCATTCAGCATCAGACAAACTCTTATCAAGACATTTATACAATAATTCATATTTTAAACAATAATTCATATTATCGGGCAAAGTTTTCCCCAGCTGGTGTTTACATTGTTGAGAAGGGTTATAGTTTTGTTTTTCTGGGCAGGTTTAGGATCTGACAAAATTTTGGCTCCAGCAAAGTTTAAGTGACAACAAATTCAAACACTGCTCCAGAGTCTGCCAAAAATGTCTGCTGGTGTCACATCAGTTGAACTGTTTGCACCCACTACTCTGAATCTAAAACACTCTACAACTGAAACAGGGATTAATCAACTCGCGTTGTCTAATTCATGAACTATTTGTGGTCGTGGTGATTCATAAAAACTCACTTATTCTGCTGCTTTCAAGTTGCAGCTAAATGGCCTAAATGTCAAATATCCTGACAGGGCCTGGGAAGTGGTTTAAAACTGCTACAAGCAGGTGTGCTTTTAAGCTTAGCTTGACCAAATAGTTTCTGCATTCAAGGACACGAGCTGGTTGGTTGATTGTTGGAGATTTTGTACAGACTTGCTCCACCTTTGTGCTTGTCTTCCCCATCTACTTTCAGTTTTTCTTCACCTGCAGATGCACAGATTTTGTAAAGACAAACTGAAGATTAATGCAATGCAGTATATCCTCCCTTATTTAAGATTTGGTTGATCAGAAACATTAAGACTAGTTTTGGTCATTCATACTTCTAGTTCTCACATGCAAGTCTGATTAGTTTTCATCTGACATTATCACCAGGATCAGGAGCTTCATACTTAAGCAATCAAGTCACAGCCATTTACCTTCCCATGGGACTCTGTCTCTGGATCCAAGCACAGGGCGGATGACGGGTGTGTCCAACTCAAACCGGCTTAACTCTCAGGATTTTGGGTGGTACTTCTGGGGAAAAAAGGTGTTGGTTCATCCAAGTTTCTCTCACCACCCGTCCATCTGGCTGCCTCGCCCCTCCATGCTGCCAGGGCAGTTCCTTTATTGTTACCTTCTGCTTCATCCGCTGTGATAGTTTCCATGCTCTCTCTTCTCACAATCATCATTTGAGTCCTAAGAATACAAACAGAAAGGACAGATTCAGGGAAAACACAGTGGTCACACATGCATGTCCTAGGTGCAACAAATCACCTGGTCAACACTAAGAAGTCATAACAAACACATGAAGGGAAGTTAAATACTGTACGGCTGTCTGAGTAATGTTGTATTCCATAACCTGAAGCATGGAGAGAGACTGAAAAATAGCAGAGGTATTTATATTAACAAAAAAAGAGAGAGAAAAGAAAGAAAATAACAGAGGTGCAACTCCTTTTTGAGGTGGGACAGGTAGTGAGTGTCCTGTTTTTTTTTTTTTTTAAAGCTCTAGTCCACAGGACAGACTGATCACAGTTCCCCCTTCTTTTGGCATAACTGATTTTGCATCTGTGTATTTTATGATGAGTCACAAACACACATACACAATTAATAATATATCACAAGGAGACAATGTATGTCAAAAACACACAGTGTATGACATGCACACATACACAAAGAAGAAATGAAGAAGATACACGAACACACACACACCTACAGACACACAACTATCCTCTTGTTTTATGACTCTCAAGGAATAAAAATATATCATCTTCACGCACAACAGTGGTGCAGTAAATGAAATTATACTTTACAAATGACATGTCACTGATCACTAATATTCTGTATGTGTGCACACACACATTTATATTTATCTGGCAACTTTACAGCTTTACTGCACACAGAGCCTTATTTTCCTTCTAAACTTGGTTCTGTATGTTGTTTTATGTATGCATTTATATAATGTTTGTAAGTATTAACAGTTGTTTCAATGTTCTCTTTGGCATCTTCTTCATTTTGCTCTTGCACACATGCACTTGGTGAATAACTCTAATTCTCACATTTTTAACATCATCATACAACATTTTCTTCCAAAACTATAATTTAATTTACATTACATATACATATACATGTACATATTTTCTTCTCTTTGTGTTTGTGGAGTTTGTCCTTCTTTTAGGATTTCTTTTTTTGCAAATTTTTCTCTTTTCTTTTCTTTTCTTTTCTTAAATCCATGTATTGAAAAGTAAAGCACATTGAGCTTATTTGTAATGAAATATGTCAGACAAAGATAATTGCATTGTTTGGACAAAAAACTGCATTACATTGAATTTTCAAAAAAAAAAACAGAGTTGGATAATCTGTGTTTAAGATGATTTTCTTTCTCAGTCTAATTGTCTCTTGAATAGCATGAATAGTCCATCCATCCATTTGAATTCATGAGTTTGACATCAGCCCCTTTAGCACAAGCTGTCTGAACAAACAGCCTCTGAGATGCAGGAGTGTTGTGTTGCTCGGCCTCTCTGGAGCTCTGTGCCTTCAGCTGTACAGTCAGCCATTTTCTGTCAGACATGAGGAGGCTTCACTGAGGCTGCACTGCTTATGAAAGGAAAGGTTTTGTAAGCAGTTATGCCTAAAAACACACACCAGACAGAGAAAAACACACTGATGTGGTAAACAACAGCACTAATGACGCTACAGGAGGCTTTTATCATTCACTTATTCCCCACTGGTCACAACAAAATGGCAGACATCATCTTCATCTTCAAGGATAACCAGGCCAGGAGATTATTATTAAGGTTAAGGTTAAGGTTTAACTTTCCTTTTGTTGGTTTCGTGTTTCCTGGTTCGAGAAAGATTTGACTTTCTGAAGTTTAAAATTGCAATGTTCCAGAGAATCTTTTCTCCCCCCCCCCCCCTTTTTTTTTACACTTTTTGTTGAAAAAAATGTAACTTTGTCTTCAGTGTACATTTCAAATGTTGTAAGGTTTTTGTGACCTATGATGATGCCGATATTTGAAATGTTTTGGCATTAAAGCGATCACATTTAAAGATATTGAATCAAAGCAATCATCAGCTTCAATCCACAAATGCTAACATTAGTACCGGCCTTAAAAAAACAAAAGAAAAAAAACACCCATGAAATAGGAGTCTGGAAGAGTTTAACTTAATTTCTCTTGGATTTCATCCATGGCCAGACATGTTTCATGACAACAAAGTAAGGATTTGGGTTAAGTTGAGAGATTAAACTTTGAGTTTGATGAGAACTTATCATTTTTGGTAGGAGTTCTCTTCCATTCCCTAAACATACCATAATTAGGCAAGTTTGAATAATTGAATGTGTGCTTACATGTACCTAGTACATTGCATGTACCCAGAAAATACTATTTTTTAAATGAAAGTATGTTTTAAGCTTTATGTTGAGTTGGAAAATTGACCACAAAAGAAAATTATTAACTGTAACACACCATTATTGTTTAAATATCACATGAATAGACTTCAAGGAAACTATATGAAGTGGTGACGCAATGGGAAAAGAGAAATGAATGAGAGAAATTTTAACTACTCTCATAAAGGTCCTGACGATGTGAGGGGTGTCCAAACACAACCCTGATGATGGGACAAGAAAAACATCTGGTCACATCTGCACAGAAGAACTCACATACAGAAGTGTATAAGTGCATAAGTGCACACACACACACACACACACACACACATACGCATGCACGCACGCAAATGCAATTAAAATTGTTTATTGTAGGAACTAAAAACGAGAGAGCTGGAGAAAGTGGGGGAAAGAGTGCAGCTGCAGGTTAGAAAGTCAGAGCTGAACACACAGACGCAGTTTGAGATGGTCTGAGTTTGTGACTGTTTGACCACTCGAAGTTTGATCAGAAATTTGATCAGAGATTTAATCAGAAAGTGAATTATAAGTTGATTTTTGTGTCTGTGTGAACTAAATTAGATGTGGGATCTTATACATCAATTGGAGTAAGGGGACTTTTCTCAATAATTTGTATATTTGCACAATACTTTACGTAACATATTTTAACATTGAATTCACTTCTTCTTTTAAAAAAAAAATACTTTTCAGGAGTATGATTATTTTTCTTTTTGTATTCTCAGCTTGAGTTACTGACCATCATCATGGTGAACTTTTATTTGGATTACGTCTTAATAAATACATTTGTTGTGATTGTTATTAGCATCATGTCACTGCAGTGACAAATACAACTGATTGGGTGCTCTTACATGCATGGGGATATGCAGATTCTAGCAGTTTGGAGTTTTTCTTTTGCAAGTTTATATTTACACAGGTTTTTTTTTGTCTGCATGTATTTGACTTCTATCCAAGCTGCAAAAATAAACTAAAGAGTCATTTTAACACACTGCTGCACATCACCAACATTACAGCAGCTGTAAGTTTGGACTGTTGATCATGACACTTTTATCAGATCACAGAAAATAAGATCACATAAGATTTCATAAGATCACAGAAAATCAAACATGTTTGGAAAAGACAGTAGATTTGATTCAAAGTCTTCGAGTTATATTGATTATTTTTATACATTATCAGTCAAAACCAGTTTTTGTGACTTTTAAAATATGTCTTGAAATGTCTACAAACTGCATTACCTTTAGGTGTGTTTTAATTAGTCGAAACACACAAATGAACAGTCAAAATTGAACCCTCAGTGTCTTTTTGTTAAGTCTGTTTACACTTTTTTTTCTTTGTTTGTGTCCGGATACATATGACTCATTTCCAAATTGCAAATTAAAGCAGAATAATCTTAAATTTCTGCTGCACATCATCAATATTACACATGTTTAGACTGTAAGAGTTAAATCTGCACTGCCCCGATCATGACCCTGTTATTGTGGAGAGGATACACGAGAGCCAACGCTTGTTCAGGTAAGCCACACACACACGCACATACACACACACACATGCAATCGTCCATTAAAATTCTTTACTGTTTCAATTTAGCTGCAGGAATTAAAAACAATAGCTGGAGAAAGGGGGAGAAAGAGTGCAGCCGCAGGTTAGAAAGTCATTTCTACCGAAGTCAGAGCTGAACATAGAGACACACTTTGAGTTGATCTCAGTCTGTGTTTGACTGCTCAAATTGGAACAAAAGTTTGATCACAAATTTGATCAGTAGATGATTTTGTGTCTGACTGAACTAAATTAGATGTAGGATCTAACACATCGACTGGAGCAAGTAAACTAACAAAGCTCAAATGTTCCACTTATCATATGTCTTATAACATAGTCTGATGAAAATTATTTCAACAATATTTCTCTCTTTAACGTGTCATATTTGTGCATCTGGTTTTGGGGATGCCACACACTTTGTACTGTAACATTGTTCTGTATACTTTTAGGTTTTAACCTCAGTTGCTTCTTTATGGAAAAGTTGAATGAGGTGTGAGGAAAAGAAATCCGGGGCAGAATGTTTGTGTGTTTGGTCATGGATTAAAAATGATTGTGTTTTTAAATGTTTTACTTTTATCCTAACTTCTTCAGTTTCTCCTGTTTCTATAACACACACTGACTCTGTTTTATTGAGTATGTCACTTAGAAAGATAGATTTTACTCAAATACAATAATAAACCAGAAACCCATTTAGCTGCACACAGAAATCAACTTAATAGAGATTTTAGTACACTCTTTCTAGAACTGTAATGTTTGTGTTTCTCTAACCTCCTTGTCTAAACTTTGAACTTCTCACAAAGTCACTTGTTATACAAATGTGGCAAAATATCTAAGACTGACTGGCATTTGATGTTTTAACACAGAGACACACACAGACTTATCACTGTCGACCCTCCAGTGTGATTTAACAAGCTGCGTCCGAAAGCTGCGTGCAACGCCTCATCTGTAAGTAATTTAGGATCATGTTAAATCTTCAGTTATTGTCTTAACTCTTCACACAGAAAAACACAAACCACTGAAGATTGAAGACTCATTGAGTGAACTGAAAAACATGTTAACTGTTTATACTTGCTAAATATGTGCCCAAAACAAAGAAACAAAAAAAAAAAAAAACATTTTGAAGTATTTTTATATCAAAATTCTCAACAAGGTTTTATGGAGTGGTTACATAAATGTTACAAAATCATACATTCGCAAAATCTTACATTTGCAAATAATGTGCTTGAGATCTAACTTATACATTTAACCCTTATCCTCCTCCTGATCACATGCCAGTCAGTCACAGATCACAGAGCTATCCGATGTGCAAAGAAAAACACAAGTGTCCAAATGTTCTCTTTAAACTTTTCTGTTAAATAGCTCAAATTTTTCAGTGGTACAGAAAAGTGGATTACTAAATTCAAAAAAAGGTGTTGAAAGAGGGTGTAGGTTTGGCTTCAGGGGTGTGTCTGCTCTCTTATTAGTTTGCTTTACCTTATACTTTATAATAGATAATGCTATATTTGCTACAAAGAGCATTTTGTTTTTTTATTGTCTTATCTTTGACCAAAGTTTAATCTTAAGGAGAATATTGACTGTAAATAAAAATCTCACCTTTTATGTCACCAGAGAGGAAAAAAGTGTGTGAAACACCTGCTACACCTCAAGCTTATTGTTTTGAGCACAGGTAAATAACTGAAGAGCAGTCAGATTATCAACATCTGCATCTCTCACATATTTCCTCATCTGGATGTGGGTGGCTAGACAGTCAGTGTTCAGGGAAACTCAGAAGAAAATCAACCTGCAGGGGACAAAAATAGAATTTTGACCCCCCATCCTCAGTGAAAATTACACCCAGGTGAGAGGTGACGTAAGAGGAACCCACTGGTTTAGAAAAAATAAGAGACGACTTCAAAGAGGGAGGAGAGACGATATCCTGTTAGACTTTATGTATTTAGTTTGAGTATATCATTAGATAGATATTATCTATAGATATTACTGGCACCTTTTCAAGTTCAGTTTGAGTCTGAAAGTTCAACATCTGGCAAGATTTACTCCAGATGCCATGATTGAAAGTTTGCACATAATAAATAATAGAATAACATCCACACTCGAAAACAGCTCAGATTGAAGATAAACTTTTTATTTTTTAAACACTTTTTATATTTCTTGTCTCGTGAAGTCATTTGCTCATTCATTTACGTTGCTTTACACATCACATGTTTTTGAGTGATAAATTCTTTGTTTGTTTTAGTTCATTGTTTTGTTGGATCAAACTTGAAACTCTGCTTTTAACCTGTGTGCTCTAATTCTGCTTTGACTTGAAATCAGATTGTGAATTATTTTAAACATACTACTTTAGATGATTTGGATGACTGAACTGCAGATTTTGTTCTCTAAACATGACATGACGTGTCTCTAAACATTCACACTTTCTTTGCCTTAAATTAAATCCATATCTAGAAATCAAATACCAAAATATCGCTGCCTTTTGGTTATTTTTTAAAAATAGGATTTGATTATGATTTTTTACCACCCTAAAAACCTCAAAATGTAAAACCAATGTACATTAAACCATTATATCATTATACCATTATATATATATACATTGAACCATCAAATCTTAGACGTCATCTGTCTCTTGGTTGTTAATGTTCAGTCCCACAATGCAACTTCTTAACAGTAATGATGGAGCTACTATTCCTGCTGGTGTGATCGCTCTGGCAATAAATGTAGAAAGAAATCCAAAAAATGTTTGACAATTGTTGAAGTTTTTCTCAGTAAGATTTTAAAGCTGCAAAGTTTGACCTCCTCTCTGCAGGCAGTGTATCATTTATTGGTGGTATAATGGCAGCTACTGATAGTTTTGCCTTTTTAGATAAATTATTTACTGGTCTTTGGATAGATTTGATCTTACAAGTGACACTTTAGATGAAGACCACATATATGGGGTCTTATGGGGGCATTCATAGTGAATTATAATTAATTCATAATGTTTTATGACTACACTCATAAACACACATAATACTTTCTGCTGCACTAAATCAAGAGTCAAGAAACATTGTAGATGTGACTTATAATGAAGTATAACATGAAATGTCTTATGGATGCTATGGAGTAGTTTAAATTAGAGGTTGACTGATGGGGCTTATAACACATTACGATATACTATACTATACTATACTATACGATATATATACTATACTTACCTATACACACATCTCAACAATCAGCTGTAGTAAGAACTCATAATATGCTATAACAGTCCATGCGGTGTCATAAGTAATCATTGTAAGTGTTCAGTAAAGTGAAGTACAATATGAAATATAATATTCATGCATCATCGGGTGTGATGTATTTTCATATTTTCATGTATTTAAAGGAATCCATGCTGTATTATGAGTGATTATTATGTGAGAAGACAAAATGTAGAGAAATAAAAGCAAAACTTGTATCAAACCAAAATGACATGTTCAAAATAAGAGAAAGACAAAATATATTTTTTTATCAAGGTTTAATTGAACTGTGGGATGAAAGCAATGAACTGTGATGCACAAACCTCTGACAACTGTAAAACCCCCTAACACACACACACACACACACACACACACACACACACACACACACACAGGGATGTGGGGTTATTTGTACCTCGAGACCCCCAGGAGTTATTCTCTACAAGACAAATAAGTACTCTTTAGCTGTTTATGAAATTATTCATTATTATTATTATTATTATTAAGTTTTAGCTGAGTTGTATCTGTGCTGCCATGTGAGCTGCTGTCCAAACAGGTATAGATTGTGAATGCATTATAATTCACTATGAATGCCCCTATGACACACTACAGATGTTGTCTTCATAGAAAGAGTCACCATTATTTGTATCAATGCAAAGCAGCTGATAAATGTAATTCTGTTGGATGAGTTTGATGGACGGAGAGCGAATGTTAGGATTAAATCTTAAAACAATAATTAAAAGACTTTTCAAGCATTGGTGGGATTTCATCATGGTTGGTCTGTGTTATTTGTATATATGTTTTATTTAACTTTTGTATTTTTATATTTGTTTGTATTCAGTTTGTGGTTTTTGACTCTCTTTGAATGAAAGTTAATAAAAGCTGTATCACAAATACAATATGAATTTACATGTGTTTCATTTGCTTTGAAATAAACATTCAAAAAACTGCTATAGAGGAAAACAGACATCATGGTTATAACTTAAATCATGTGTGAGGCTTTTTCTAAAATCAGCTTCAAATCTGTGTTATTTTTTCCTGTGGATCATGAAAATAACACTGTTTGTACAGAATGCAGCAATTTAGAAGAGCTTCACATAAATTTATCAAAATGTTAAAGAGAAGACTCAAAGTGCTCTGAAGACATTTTAAATCTCAGTGAAAAGTCAAGTTCATTCAGATCCAGAAATCAATTTTTACAAATCAGAAATTGTAAAAAAAAAAAAAAAAAAAAAGAGAGAGAAAAAGGCAGTTACACTAACATGATTCATAAATCATGTTAGTGTAACTGGTGTTTGTTATTTTAACTTGATGACATAAATTATGACATTTTGTGCTGCTTACAAATGTCACAGGTTTGCAAAAGATTTTGAAAATCTTTGCGCGTGTGTGTGTGTGTGTGTGTGTGTGTGTGCGCGCGTGCGTGTGTGTGTGTGTTCATGTAGATAAACTTTATTTGTCTGAAAATGTAACTCGAGAAATAAATGATGAAAACCTGCTCAGAAAAGTTTGAAGTGTTGATTAACAACTATAGTGTGTGGATGTGTGTGTGTGTGTGTGTGTGTGTGTGTGTGTGTGTGTGGGTACATGTGTGAGTGTGTGTGACAGACAGTGAAGAGATGAAGGAAAAGAGAAAGTGTGAGAGTGAGTCAGTGTCACCACGAGTGCGTCAGCATACGAGTGAGAATTCACTTGTGAAATTGTGTATTCCTGACATATGCAATTGTGTGTGAGACTGTGTGTGTGTGCATGTTATATATATATAAATGTGCATGTGTGTGCGTGTGTGTGTGCATGTGTGTTTACTAAACTCTGTTAACTGTAAAGTGAAAGTGAGGAACAGAATTTGTAATCACTTTCATCTATTCATGAAATGATTTTCTTGTTATTGAAAATGTGAAAACTTAAAATAAAAAGATAAATAAAACGATACATTTCATCTTAATTGAAATAATTTAAGAAATGGCATTATAAATTTAGTCAATTATGAACTGACTAAATTATAAGTTGACTGAGGTTGTTTTGTCCTGATGTTCTTGAAGTTGAAGTAACTGTCGTATTATCAGCCCTGCATTGTGCACACGCATACGTGTGTGTTCATGTGCATGTGTGTGTTTGTGTGCATGTGTATGCGTGCGTGAGGCTGTGTGTTGACGTTTTGACAAACAGACAAATATCCAAGGAAATACATTTAACCATCTGACATGTGTGTGCGCACAGTTTCTGCAGTTTCTGAAAGAAAGGAAAGAATGGGCAATATTGTCTATTTATATTTGTGTGTGTGTGTGTGTGTGTGTGTGTGTTAAATGGACTGTATGCTCTGATGGTTCATGCACTTACGTCTACGGAACCACAGAGGCAGCTCTCACAGCATTGATGACGTCTGGACATGTACTGCTGTGTGTGTTTTTGTCTCTGCTTGTGTGGTGTTGTTTTTTTGACTCATAAACCAAAAAAGTGTGTGTGTGTGTGTGTGTGTGTGTGTGTGTGTGTGTGTGTTAGGTTAAATAACAAATTCAAAGTCATACATACTGTACATCTGGGGTTAAAGTATGGATGCTGCCATAAGCGGGAGGGTGGAGTTTGCTACAGGACATCCTGGCAGAGAATGGGAAACTCTGATCCAAACTGACATGGCATTATGCCCTCTGGTAGCACACATACACACACAAACACACTCACTGCGCCACACTTTCATCCGGAAATGGGCCCCCACCACACCACATGTCATATTTTGGTGCAGAGCTCTGCAAAAAAAAGGTAAATATCTTTTCATGCTTTGCTATGAAATATTGACTTTGGATTGAAGGAGTAAGAATCACCTCATGAAACCATAAAGTGGAAAGAAATCAAACTATGAACTCTACATAATGAAGAGTCTTGGTAAAAACGTTAAAATGTTTTGTTATATGACGAAAACTGAATACCTAAAGTGGAATAAATTCATAGAAAGTGAACTTGTGGCAACCATAGACTGTATAAAACATGGACCCAGAGGTTTCTGGACAGTCATTTTGAAGTTCAGTGTGGTGGCTCTGGCTGTCACCATCTTGGCAGTCCTGGTTCCACTGGCTCCCCGCTAATCTAAAAATGAGCAACAACGTGAAGCCCTAATATAATTTGAACAGGTGAGTTCTATAAAAATTCTATAAAAGTTGTTTTTGTACCAGGCTGTAAACATGTTTATTTCTGCTGTGAAGTTTTATGGAGACTGACTCACTTCTGGAGCCAGCCTCAAGTGGACGTTTGAGGAACTGCAGTTTTTAGCACTTCTGTGTTGGCTTTACTTCATAGCCATTGAGGCTGCTGCTTAATAGCAATTGGCTCAACAATGAGAAAACTCAAACAGCTGCTTTGTTGTTGTGGCAACTAAAACAATGGGTTAAATTTTCGAAAACTAAACATTTTTGATTTGGGAAAACCCTATATTTGAAAACTATGACTTAGTGGGACAAGCAGTTGAACATATTTATGTGCTGTATGTTTCTTATGATACTCCAACTTCCTCCCACAGTCCAAAAGCATGACCATAACAGGTTAATTGGTGACTCTAGATTGGCCATGGGTGTTAATGTGAGTGTGAATAGTTGTTTGTCTCAATGTGCCCTGTGATAAACTGGAAACTTGTCCAGGGTGTACCCCGCCTCTTCCCCACCGTGACCCTGATGAGGATCAGCGGTTACACATAGGACACATAGGGCACAGGAGCCTTTTACTACTGGAAAGAAGAAGTTTACAGGATGCGGAAAATGTTGGTGAAGAGCAGCATCAGTGTCGTGCCAGAACTGGAGCCGGGCAAGAGGCAATGTAACCAGGTTCAGCAGCTTCTATGGACATGGCTAATGACAAAGACTTGAGAATATGTTGACAGAGAAGGCTAAGAAGAGATCATGGTTAAAAACAGAACTACTCTGAATGTTTGGAGGAAATGGAAAATGAACAGTGGCCTTCTGCAGCACACATTTTCCACCCTAAGCTCCTTATAACAATTTAACTGTACTTACTTTAGATTCTGACAGATATGAGTAATAACTCACAAGGCAACTAGATGTACTTGTCAGATAAACATGAACACAGATTATTTCAGACATTCAAACGACTAATGCTGTCTTATTAAGCTAATAAACCAGCTGCAGCCAGTTCACAATGATTCTACATTATAAACAATATGATGGAGTGTTCATAAAACATCAAGTGTCCATGGTCCCAACTCATGTGAACCTATCCTGGCTGAATTGACAGTAGACAGAATGAGAAACTCTATAAAAATATTTGATTAATTGTTGTTGTTTTTTTTTTTTAAAAAGGCACAAGACAAGAAACAAGAAGACAAATCATCAAGCCTAAAATTATTTTGTCTGAGCCACTAATGGCTGATGAATTAAGAGCTGAACCTTGTAGGAATTGTTGGGTACGAAGAAGAAGAAGTATTTGATGTTACACCTCTCATTCATGTCTTTGTCTCAACAGCAACTACTAATGAGGCTCATGGGTACTGTAGTATTATTGAATGGTACTGTGATGCTAGTTCACAAAACAGGCTGACTACCAACATGTTTTAAAAAAGCTAAGTGAAACAGTTCTAACTGATTATCTTATAACAAGGCTTGCTATGATTTTATGTAATGAGTAACATTGTGGTTGTTGTCAAAGGTAAAATGAATATTTATTAGTTTGTAGTGGGAACATTGTCCCACAGCCAGTGTCTCCAACCAACTTTGTTACAGTACAGATGAATGAATATGTAAATGTCCAATCAGCAATGTTATACATGTAGCACTACAGTCATACCTGCAGTGATGGGAAGAACACCCTCTGGTCCACAGACCAGTCTTCACCGTTGCTTCAGTGCTGTGGGATGGCATTCACACAGTCCTCTGTAAAAAACAAACAAAACAAAAAAAAAACACACAGAAATTGAAATAAAAATGTAAAATCATTCAGAATTTTTTGTGAGATTGCAATATTATGTTTTACAATTATTGCATGTTATCAACTTTCATTAACTGTGTACTAAATACTGCCTTGCACAAAATAGAACTGTGACGGAAGGCGATGAAACATTTGACATATCTTCTTTTTAAGAATGAGTGGCATTCATTTAGGATATGGACACAGGAAACAGTAAAGCTCAAGACAGCAAATAAAGTGGGTGTTAGAGTCTGTGCTGCACGTTGATCACCAAACTAAGCAATCATATCAACCAAGCTCAACCTGCTACAGTAGAACAAAGACGAGTGAAATCACAGCATGTACACCAGTAAAATGGGTGTGCAGGCACACGTGGCAGTCCCCATCTGAAGGGGAGTCGGTGAATACATTTGAAGAAAAGATCAACCTACGCACTAAGTCTGTTCAATCTGTTCTAAATATTCAATAAATTATATTTTTTACCTGTTTCAAGACATGTATGATGAATACAAAACTAAAATCATGCTGCATATTTACTTGAAAAGGTGTTTGTTGCATATAAGAGGACACCCATAAATAGAAAAATGCCTCGCAGATACAAGAAACTAAAGTTTGACCAGGCATGTGTAACCTTGATCCCCAAACCTGCTCAACAAGTACTGTTTGTACCTCATTAGTATGCGACAAGACAAATGACGTTTTGCTCCAAAATGAGATATCTACCATTAAAGACATGACACTGACTCTTGGTAGTCAGTTAAGATCACGTTTTGTCAGCGCTTATTTCAAAAATGCTGGAGCTCATTAGTAAGTGATTTTGACTGGCAAAGTAATAATGCTAATACAGACAAACTTTTCCAAATAAGAAAGAACATCTTTGAGATTTTTGAGTGGGACTGGAAATCTATATAATGTAATTCAAATATCAAGTTTCCTTTAAAATGTGTTTTTTTGTCTTAATCGCTGCAGGTCTATTTTAGTTCCAAGATATAATTTTGAACGTTGTCTCATGTAAAATAAAACTAGAAGGGACCGGAGAGGAAACAACACGTAGTAACTAGTAACTTCCACAACATGAAACACTAGGTTTCATGTTTTCAAAACTGAAGCTACTAGACTGATTTAATCAGTCACATTTATCATATATAACAGTTTTGTCCTTTAATCCTTGAAACAGTTTAGTTACCTGCTATGTCAGGCAGGTGAGGGAAACAGAAAACTCCCTGTTTGGTAACACTGAAAACTTTAGCCTGTGATGACCATCTTTTTCTGGAGGTACCCATGTATTATCTGGTTAGTAAAGGATGCAACATTCTGATTTTGAGTGTCAACCATTTCAGTGAAGTCCAAACTCCAGGAATGGATTTTTTTCTTTTATGTCTCAAACATTGTGTCTGTTGTTTGTGTCTTTTGATCACCACAAACTTTAGGTTACATCGTTCTATGAAACAAAATTAAAAAAAAAAAAAAAAAAAGTATGTGTCACATTTATTTGCCCACGTCACATGCAAGTATCTAAGAGAGACCTTCTGCAGGGGGAGCGTGGATGTACCTTAATCCTACAGAATGAAGGGGAGAGGATGAGGAGGAGACACACAGCTTGGAGAGAATGAGAATGAGGAGAAGGTGGTGAAGAAGTAGAAGAAGAAGAGAGAGAAAGAGAGAAAGGGGGAGAAGGAAGAGGAGATGCTGAAGCAGGATGAGGTAAAGGAGCAGGTGGAAGAGGAGAACTCATCAGCCTGGATCAAGCAGTCAGATTTCCCCTCTGTCAATCCTCACCTCAGGCCCCTAAGAGAGACAGAGTGAATGAGAGAGGAGGATAAAGACAGAGTGAGGGGGTGAGACAGATGAGAGAGGATGGGAGAGAGGCAGAGAGGGAAATCGCAAGTGAGACAGAAACTTATAGATAGAAGCAAAAGAGAGAGAAAAGAAAGGGATAATGTGAAAAATGCACAAAAATGAAGAGATAGAAGGAAAGACGAAACCAACAAGAAATGACTGAACACATGAATGATGAATGAATGAGGTGAGTGTGCATGCTACCAGATGAGATGATAGATCTTCTCCTAACTTAAAGGTATAATCCTCAAGATTCGTGAAATCAAACGTGTTTTTTGTTTGCAGTGGCAGAGCCTGCCATTCAAGAGGAAGAGGAAATGATCTCACTGAAATCAGCTTTACATCATGTCATCACGAGCTGCACTTACTTTAATTTTGACATTATTTATGTACATTATTTTACTTTGTTACTGCTAAGGCAAACTGCTTGCACTGCTGTTACTTCACATTAAATGTGTTCAACTGACAAAACACAACGTAGATTTTATCGTGACGCAACCACAGGAAACTTAGTGTACTTGACACAGCAGTTAGCATTAACTGCAATTGATCATCAAAAGGTTTTTTTCATCAGATGATCATTTTAATCTTTTTGAATGATGTCTTTAATTGAACAACATAAACTGGTGTGGCTGCACTGTAAAACGAGACACCATCTTATTTATTTCAAAGTAGCTGCTTTAGGACTGCTGGAATATAAAAGTGTACTCACTGTTACCATGGTAACCACAGGTGTCGCCAAATCAACCAGGACAGAATCCTTAAGGATTCCAACACAAACCAGTTTCCTATTTATCAATGATTTTCTAAAAGAAACTGAGTCTCATCATACACTCTTATCTCAGGAAGTGTGTGATCTGGTCATTTTATATTTGGTCATTTAAACACTTTTTCCCATCTGTTGACTTTTTTGATGAACTCACAAATCTCTGTTCTGATGTGTGGAATTGTTCAAGTTTTCAAACATTTTCCGGACCGTCAGGCATCGTGACAATAACACTGTAGACAGGAGATCAAGAGGCAAGCCAGCTTTATGAATTCTTTAACTGTGCACTGGATTATAAGTTAAATGGTCAGCTCCCTACAATTTAAAAATATATATATATATATATTTATATCTGGTGAGTTATATCTCCATGCATCCTAACATGATGGAGGTGAATGGAAATTAGTTGTTTTGGTTTTTTTTGCGGTTACAGCATTGAAAAATAAAATGATAAAAACAACAAAATGTCTTTGCAGAAACTATGTTCTATTTATTTTGAACAGTGAACACTTATCGATAATCCATAATTATAAATAAAACATTTTTCAATGCTGCAAACAACACAAACACAATTCTATTCACATCCATCGTATTTTGAACCCGACCCTTTAACCTGTATCGACTGTAAAGAAAAAGAGAAAGAAGGAGATTGTTCAGAGTTGTAGCAAACAATAATGTAATAACTTCCAATAATGTAATAACTTAGTAATAACTAGACCGATTAGACTTTTTCATCTAACACTGAGAAACACATGTAGGTCACATGACCACAGTTCACTTCCTGAATTCCATTAGGTGATCTAACTACCATACACTTCACAGTAATGAATGAAATAATATTCCTCCATACATTAAATTATTTACATATCTAAGCAAATTAACAATATTCTAAATAAAGATTTTGTACAATAACTTATTAGAATATTTGGCAAAATCTTATTATGTTATTGGCTCAAAAACTTTATTAAATTATTGGAATGTTATTAAGTTATTGGCTTTATTACATTTAAAATGGCCCATATTATTACGTAATTGGCAGGTATTACATTATTGGGCTTTATTACATTATTAGTTGCTAGAAGCGTTATATGTTGAAGTGAGGTGATTTGAAGTTGTGTTATGGTGCAAAGCTTTGTGTTGTCACTTCTGGTTGCAACGAAAATTTGACCATGATGACTAATTTGATAGTTTTTAAAATCATGGAGAATCTGAACTGGTCTGTGCAGCACACATTATCTTGTATTTTGAGGCTGTTTAGGATTCATATTCTTCTGATTACATTAAACGGAGTTTTTTATAAACTGGGTTCGGGAATAAGGGCCACGCCTCGTACTCATTCAATTTCCATTCTCTTGTACTTAAGCACTCCTTTTCCGTCCACTCCCCCCAAACCCTCTTTCTCGCTTTGTCTTCCCTTTTCTCATCTCCATTCTCACACAGGAACCAGGGGGCTCTCCAGGGCCCTCCAGGATCCCTCCCGTCAACCTCAGGACCACTCTACCGACGGTCCTGCCTCCTCCCCCTATCCCTCATCCCTCTCACCTTTCCTCCCCTCATCCCTTCCTCCCTTCATCCCTCATCCTAACATCCCTCATCCCCTGACCCTCACCAGTCATCCCTTCATCTCTCACCCTAACAACGCTCATCCTCTCCGCAGCATATCACCCTTGCTTCCTAAATGTTACTTGTAATAAACATGCTTAAACTTCATCCGTACGGGCATGGTCCTTGTTAGTGAAGGCTCAGATCAAACATGCTTGATTTTAAACGTGCAAATCTGAACATAGCCATTCAGTTTGAGCTCCTTAATGACAAAAGTATGAGCACAGTGCACAGCCCACTGAGCACTAATTTGGAGGTTACAAGATCTAAATATGACTAATACGTTTTTTGGTCAAAGTCCTATGTAACAGTTGTTTTGACAGCAACTAAATGTGTTTTGTATTTAGCCTGTTTTTAACATACACATCAAGAGAACTTTTAACTTTCTAGTTTGTCCTTTACTTGAAGTAGTGTAATCATTCATGTATATTATTTTGCGCTGTTCATATGTATCCTAAAATACATCTCTGGCGACTTCTGGTCAGGTCGCAAACAACTAAATAAATCATTGTCCAGCAATACTGCAGAAATACAATGTATTCATCGGCAAATGTTACCCAGGGTAACCAAACTCCAGTTCCTGTTCACATGCTGAAATAGTTGAAATAAGTGTCATTTGATCAAACAGTAATGTATATAGTGTATCTGTTTTGACGACGTCAGGCTCAGTAATCTGCAGACAACGCAAAGACACACACACACGCACACACACGCACATGCTGTGATCACATCTTAGAAATGTGAATTTTGGTGTGTATGACAGAAAAGGTCTGACTGACCTCTATGACTGACGGACAAAAACAGCATGAAAGAAATAAGAGTGTGTGGATAAACGGAAGTATGTTCTGCATCGTGTGTGTGTGTGTGTGTGTGTGTGTGTGTGTGTGTCATCTTGTGTGCAGGCCTACAGTTCGGGCGTATAAAACGTTGCTCAGCTAAAAATAAATAAAGGGCTCGAGAGAGGAGCGAAAAGCATTGTGCGCTGTGAGTCACGACCAGGAGTGGTGGTGACGACACCCCCCCCCCCCCCCCCCCACCACCACCACCAACACCCCACACCACACACACACACACACCACACACAAATCACACCTTCTCCTCCCCATTCAAATGCTGACAGGGAGAGTACCGGTTCTCAACACCAAGAGACCAAGACATCCAGAAACTCCAAAAGATTTTCCTCAACACACACACACACACACACACACACACACACACACACACACACACACACACACACTTTTTTGTTTTTTTGGCCAAGAAGAAGGCAGACGATAATATGCAGCCAATGATCATCACATGACAAACAGTATAACAACAAGGAAGGCTTTCCTTTCTGTCTATTGCCCAAAGAGATTCAAATTAAAGTTCAACTTATGTGTTGCTTAACATATTTTATTTATTAAATGCTTAAATAATATAAAATAATAATTATACAGACGTATGTCAGCCATACTATTGCTGTGTATGTCCTGTTTACAGACACACACCTGACCCATGTCCAAAATTAATAGAAAATACAATTTTTATTGAGTAATAAGTAAACATGTGTAATTATTCAGTTACATTGTGTTTTAATGCAAAGAAATATTCCACCACATTATTTTGAGCAATAATTAAGCTTTTAACTTAACTTGTCCCCATCACCAATTAATATTACTGAAGACAATAGTTGAACAAACCACTCCTTTATGTGGTTGTCGTGTGACAATCTTGTGTCTTATCTTTATAGTTTATTGTTGCATGAGGAAAACGTTGGCTGATAATGAAAACATCAGAATGGTGTAAAAAGGTTTTTGGCATATAATTAAAATCTGTACTTTCTCTGTCCTAACTTTCCATCAAAGTGTCAAGTGTTTCTGAGGTGTGGCTAAACATATAAAACACTGTGTATGTTTCAAATATTTTGTCAGAACAGGCAGGTGATGTTGTTATACTCCCAGGAGTGACTGACTGACTCAAATCTGAATTCATCCCGGGTTTGGTTAATGTCAGACTCTGTGACTAAAACCCTTCAGAGCTTGTCTTCCTCCAGTTTTCATAGTACTCATTTTCTGATTTAATAGGGGAATACCACTTGCATAAAGAAGTCATTTATTACTCCGTTATTTCTGTGCTCTTGGACAGATCAATCTATATTTGTCAGCGTGCAAATCTCAGACCGGAAACTGAAATGAAAAGACAAGTGTCGTTTGAAGTTTTGCTTATCGTCTTTTTTTCTTTTTCCACCCTTTTAATGTCAGTTATGTCATTTTCTGCATACGTGTAAACACTTTTATGTCAGTTTTGCAAAACCAGTTATGGCAATTCACCTTCCTCTCTAATTTCTAAAACTTTAAACTTCAACCACCAACTTAAAAAAGATGCCTCCAACTGCTAACCTTAAACCCAAATTTCCCTTGCGAATATTTGTACAAATAAAGATCTATCATATTCAACATAGCACTAGTTACATAGCAAATACAGTGATCTATAGTTTTTCACTTCTTAAATGTGCCATTCTATTTAGTTTTCACTTAATTTTGATCATCAGGATATTTAAAATAGAAAATAATCTTATTCTTCTTATTATTGCAAAAATATACTGTTTAGTTACAAACTGAATATAATCAGTTAAACTGAGTGATTTTCAAGACTAAGTGCTGACTGGCCGACATCAGCACCCCATCTAATTCAAAGGACATAAACCTGCTGAGTGGTGGGTTTTCTGTCCAACAGCTTAGTGAGGGAGCCAATCAGGAGTAAGTCCAGATCTGATGGGTTCACAATTGTTGGAGCCCCAACACACAGAGCCAACCTCAAAAAAGTCATGCCAACAAATCGCAATCAAACAATTTTGCTAAAATGTTATCTTGAACTCACTGCAAAGACGACATTGGCAATTGCATATCTTCTGCACCAATGTGGCCAGATCTAGTTAGTAACAGTCCTTTCCCTTGGCGCTACATCGTCTTAACCATAGAACTTACATATTCCTACACCTAAATCCAACACATACAGTGCATTACGCTGCAGATCTGACAACAAGGTAAAGTGGCGGGAATATACTGACTACAGCGTACATTTAAATGGATATTGATATTTATTGACTTTTTTTTACATGGTTAAAACAGGGCTCTGTTTGCTGACCCTGTCCGCAGCAGTGTTTTACTCTGCTCCCGTGCTGGGACTGGCTTATCCGAACTGTGAGCATGCTGACCAGAAACACACTGACTATGCCTAAGGACCTCATACATCCCCACTTCCAAAACCTGTGAGTTGTGACAATCATTCTGATGCCTTGAGTTCAGCATTATGGACGTGGTCATGCTGGTTTCAGAGCCAGAAATGATTTAAACAAGGGCCGGAGCTGATGGTTTGCTGCAAGCTGGCCTTTAACTTTGTTTTCATATCTTTCATATTAAAGCTTAACAGGACAAAATATGTTTCTGAAAACATTTGAGGAGAAATCAGCAATGCAGGACCATAATCTTGATTCATATTTGATCAGCACTGCCTACCTTCACAGTTTGATCTGACTTTCGTGACCCCGGTGTGTTGTGCTGGATAAACCCACTAAGAAGGTACCCTAAAGCACACCCTGCTTTATTGTCTGTTTTGAATAGACAGAAATTGGACCATAAGTTACAAAATGAACAGCATGCTGCATGGTAGAGGATTTGAAATTAGAGATAGAGATCATACATTTATGAGAAAACTGTTTACTGAGGTAATAAGTCAATGGGGGAAGTGGGGTTATTTCCCCATAAGACTCAATACAATCAGAGCTTATTGTTACAGCCAAGTAGCAACCTCAATGGCAGTGAAGTGAAGCCTATGCGGAAGTGCCAAAAACTGCAGTTCCTTAAATGGCCAGTTGTGGCTGGCAGAGAACGAGTCAGTCTAAATGTTCAAATGTCCAGCTTCACAGCAGAAATAAACATGTTTACAGCCTAGTACAAAAAACAGTTTTGGTCTCTATAGCTAATTTCCCCGTTCATGACAAATGAATACACTCCCACATCTTACCCTCTCCTTCCAAAGATATAGGAAAAAATACGGCTGCAAAATTCACATAAAAAGCTAAACGTCTGCATCAAAATCACTCTTTGGTTTCTCTGTTTTTCGACCACTGTAGGAAAATGGCAATTCAACATGTTGGACTCTGCGGAAGAGACCCCGCTCTCACTATAGATCTAAAGGGCTGATCTTAAGACAACGTCAACCCAACAATTCTTATTTTCAGGTTATTATACACTCATGAAAACATACTAATGAATATTGTATTGTATATTCCTGCTAATAGATACTCCTAAATCTTACACACTGGACGTTACAGGTGGTTTGTTTAAGCACCCATGCGTCATTCAGTCCACCTCACCTCCACCGATAATCCATGTCTTTGCCCATTTTTAGATTAGCTGAAGGGCAGAAGAGGCAGGACTGCCAAGACGGCGCTGGCCAGAACCACACATTGTGAGATCACAACTGCCCCTCAGAAACCTGTGGGTGACGTCACGGATATGACGTCCATTCTTCTATACTGTCAGTGGTCTCAATAGAGATAATCAGAGAAATAATGCAGGTTTTAGATACTTCTGCATTGGCTTCACTTTATAGACATACTCGGAAGTGTGTGTGTGTGTGTGTGTAATCTTGTGTACATACTCAAGACTGTTTTCATTTAATTGTGAAGCTTTTTTTTTTTTATCTTATTTGCTTAAACTTTATCTTGAGAATATTTTTGACAAAAAGCTACCTCTGCTGCTGTCTCTCTTGCCGACTGCCTCTAACATCAGATCAACACATCCGAAAGGTTGCAACTACTGCCAGTGGTGCCAGACTAAAGAAATAATTGCTGTTATTACAAAATATAGTATTATATAATATAATAATCTGGTCAGCATTTTTGTTCTTTTGCAAATTAGTACAGCCCTCAATAATGGCAAACTGCATGGTCCTGGACACAATAATATACCGTATACTGTACTTTTCTATTGTATATCCTATATTATATTGCTCTGTGAAATCCATAGGTAGACATTAATAAAGTTTTAAGCTGGCCTTTTTCTACAGAACTAAATTTTAAAAAATAATCGACAATAAGTAAATGCAGTCTTAGTGTGTCTGTGTACAAATAATAAAAAAATTTAACCAGACAACAGGTGAACGTTTGCCCTCGTAGGTCAGCCTCTATATTAATGCTGCATAAGTCTGATTTCTAAAGTAAAATAAAGTAAAGTAACGTAAGCCTTGACATTTTTACTTGACTGAAAATTCAACAGGCTGTCACTCCGATGGACAGGTACCATTTCAGTTGCATTTTACATTTTGAGCACATGGCTGATGTGGAGGAAAACGCCGTCACTCTGCACTACAACAGTAGCAGTGCAGTACTAACAAGTGGGAAGCCAGTGAGGGATTATATCCTTGTAGCTAGATTAATAGTGACTGGTTGGTCAGGTTATAATAATAAACATTCGGTTAGATAACCATCATGGTCATGCTTTAAGAAAAAACAACTTTGACTGTAAGAAAAATGCTCCCATGCTGAACTGTTTTGTTGACCCATTCATCCACCCTAACCTTCTCCCTATGTGGACTTTGTTGCTCTATAACAGCATCTTAGTTAATACCACTACAGCTTTGTCACTTCAACATAAAAATATATTGTTTTGGGTCCCTTGCTGAAATGACTGATGCTGTAGTTCTTCTAAGAACGGTCTAGATATAACTACGTGAACCTCAGCATAAGTTGCAACCTGTTGTTAAAACTTTGTCATGTGAAAAGACACGGCTGGTGACTCGACTGGCGAATGGTTTGTTTCAGAGCAGACACATTGCAGTCTACGCCGTGCTCAGGCCAAACAGTGGGTGTTAGCAGCAACAAGGACTGCAGTGTGAAGGGAAACCGACCATTCCAGTTGGCTGAAAAATAGGAAAGTCATTCACAACTGTCACTTTCTTGGTTCTCACTGGTCTGTCTAAAATGGAAGGAGTTGGTATGACAGTAGTACAATCACACTTTGTCATTCATTCATAGCTTTGAACACTACTTTGAACTTTGAGATGTATGCAAGTCTAAAGAACTAAAATAGTTCAGTTTAACCATGATTATTTTCTGCGACTAAATGTTTAAAACATTGTAGGCTATGTGACTCCGAAAGGTAAAACAATGATTTAACTGAGCCTTTATACTAAACACTAACCTAATTATGTGAACAATCACTGCAGGAATGATGCTATATTTAAAAAAAAAAAAAAAAGAAAGAAAGAAAAAAAAGAAAAGAGATTGATACAAAAAAGTATGGTGGTCACTTCCTGTTGGTGCCCCAGTAGCTCACCTGGTAAATATCAAGACTGAGTCCTTACTGCAGTGGACCAGGTTCAAAACTTGCCTTAAACTACACTCAAAACACTATTGGTTGTGCATGAGATTGGTTCATTGTGTACAACATGAGTGTATATACAGAGAACCAGCACAACAGACAGAATTTTCAGTGCTCCTCCTTCAAACATTATGTGAGGTACGTTTTACACATCCACATATTCTTACACACGGATGAAGTGAGCTACCAAATGCCCCAGCTGTACACTGACAGTTGACTAAGCTATGAAATCAAACATAACGTGGCAATTTCTTTACCATAATAAAGCCTATGTCAAATGCATACAATAGTAGGTGTGCCAACCGTGTCCACAACTCATTCAACGTCACCAAGAGCTGTTCTGTGTTATATTATATATATTATATATGTTATCAAAACTTTTCTACAACATTCAATGACTCTTAGTCATTGTCTTTGGGTTTGTTCTGCTCATTTTAAGCTCATCATGTTCAATATAGGATCGTTTTTTGTGAAGAATGAAATGCAAATCCCATGTTTTGGAAGAAAGATGTACTTTTGCAATCATTCAGGCAAAACAGCGATCTGACAGGTGTTAGCTGCAACTAACCTCAGACCGTGCCACAACCTGAACTGCCCCACATAATTAATGTTTTCATTGTTGGTTGTTATGTGGGATTGTGACAGGGATTGGAATGTAAATGATAGAGTAAATATCAGGAAATGGCGAATGTACACACTTTAAAATCACAGAACTAATTATTAGAGTCAGTCATGTTGCATGCATCCATTCACATCATTTTATGCATTGATGGCAATGAGCTGCCAAGTGTAACCACTGTAGGGCTAAGTTATAAAATCAACCTGCGTTAAAATCTTCAGCAAAATGAATGTTGAACACACAAAAATAGAATTTAGATGTTAGATGTGTTGGTTGCATGGGAATGTAAAGCATGTCTGTCAGGAAAATGATGGCTATTATAGTGAAATATTATTATTAAATTAATACAATGTATATATTATATTACTTTTAAATAAATATGAACACAAAAGCAAAAGGGAAAGATTATTACGTCCACCAAAGAGGTTATTTCAGTTTGCCTGTTAGCAGAATTATGGAAAAAAACACTGGATTGATTTTCATGAAACTTGGTGTCGGGGCGTAGCATGGGACAAGGACGAACTCATGAGCAAATCTGAATCATGGGGCAGATACTCAAATGAACTCTGGTGTTTATGGCAAAATGAACTGAATTTGTAATACATGCCCAAACCCATTGTAATTAACGTGAATGATGTGCCGTAACTAAACACACAACGAAACATAACAGCTGTATCAAACATCACTGTACAAACAAAACACCTTGGCAGAGGTCTGCACTCTCCGAATGGCCCTCTAGTTTATATGATGATTAATGTCTCACTTTGTGGTCATTTTAAGATTCTTAAAGAAAAAAAAATTGCATTTTTCTTTTTTTCCATAACTGACAAATTGAAAAACATATCCAACAATAAGTAAGTTAATTCCCTACCCTGTCTGTTACATTTAAACATCAAGCCCACTGGCTTCAAATGAAGAAGTGAATCTTCAAATCTCAAAAGCAGGTCACAAATCTGTGGTGTCGTTTAGCTCAGTCAGCCGCCCCATGTACAAAGGCTCAGTTCTTGCCACGGCAGCTCAGGGTTCGAATCTGACCTGTAGCTCTTTCCCACATGTCATTCCCCATCTCTCTCTCTCTCTCTCCCCACATTTCCTGTCACTCTTCAGCTGCGTCTATACAAAAAAGGAAAAAAAATAAAAATCCTTTAAAAAAAAGCAAGTTACAAGTCTGTATAGTTCAGTAATTTTCGTAAATAAACTGGAAATTGTAGTAATGTTAGGGACTAATTTCAGCTGTGGAGTTATATACATTTGGTTCACCGCAGTAATTCCAGCAGTAGGACAGTGTACAGTATATGGGACTGAATGAATTACAGCAACCATGTTTATTATAATGAAAGAAGATAAGGGTAACAGTGTGGTGCACTGATGTGTTTTAGTAGTTTTTGGATAACAATGACGCTATATGTCAGAGAGTAATCAGACATATCAGAGAGATGATCATGTCCATTGTTTATGTTAACAGTAAGAAAAATGTCATCTATCAAATAGCTTATCCTTTAAAATCACATTTTAATGACCTGAAAAAACTACATGTTTAGCTTTTCCTGGTGCTGAACACAACTAGTATCTTTCAAACTAAAAACCAAAGTGGAATGAAATGGAGGGCATTGATACCCACCTATACACACCAAAAACGTCATGGAAAAGAATCATTATGGATACTTATGATTCGTTTATAGGTATATACTCTAAGCACAATGTTACTGTAGCTTGGAATCAATCTATTAGCAGTGTTTGAAATGTACGAGGCAAAACAGCCAAAGAAGAGACGCACTGTGTGATGATTGTTCAATTATGCCACAGTGTTACAGTAACATCAATAGCTTGAACAGCAGAATACAAAATACATACCTAACAATTTTACACTATTTGGTGGTTGACAAATTTGCATCCCCTCTTGAATCATTGTGATTTGGTGTTTGTTACTCTGAGCGTTGTACACAAGAAGGAAATAACAACGTGAGCATCACGTTTAAAGACGTACAATTAAGTGATACAAATCAGGGACAGTAAACGTTAACCATAATATTAATATAGAATGCCAAACTAATAGAGAATAATTTAAATTTAACACCAAACAGCCAACAGACAAAATAGCTTTGTGCTGTGATAATATATATATCACACACACACTCTCACACACACACATACACACACACACTGGTTTTCACAAGAAGATTACTTTTCCTTATTCATCTAATGCAAAGAAATTGAGAGTTGTGAGGACCCAGCTTGGGAAGTTTTTTTGGACGTAGACTTAAAGGGTTAGTTTACTCAAACTCCAAAGAAACATTGTTTTTCACACACATCACACACATCAAGCATTGCAGATGTTTTTGGTTTTTTTTGCTCTCCATGTGTTCAGATCCGTCTCTGAGATTCCTGCCACCAGTCCACCCATGCTCACAGCATTGGAAAATTACATTTAGAAATCTAACATCAACATATCTTTCTAAAGTCTGCGCTGGGATTATAAACAGACCTCACTGTCAACAGTTAGAATTACTTTCTACTGATGAAATTGTCCCAGAGACAGCTGTTGACGATGTGTTTTGTGGATTATGTCCTGATGAATGAGGACACTGTAAATATAATTTTTTAATGCTGTGAGCGCCACAAGCAAAATTCCATTTACCTCCATTGTAAACCTCCACAAATAAAACCAAAATATCTGCATGGCTGTATCATTTAAGAAAATATGCTTTTGGGTGAACTTTAAATAAATTTAGGACTACACACGTAGCCCAAAATAATGTCCTTAACTTTAGCCAAGATCACTTACTGAACTGATATGATTCAAACCTCCTGTTGTGCCATTTTACACAGCATGCGCTGTACTGAAAATGCAAAATTGTAGTATGTTACAAAAATGCAATGCTACGCTACGTTTCACATGACAATTAAATTAAAATTCCTCTTATTTTTTTTTTTTGTAGGATTCACCGCTGTTTCTCATTCATACACACACATATACACATGCTGAAACATCTACAGAGCATCCATTTTGTTGCTGTTCCCAGCTAACAGCATGTGTTTGTCAAACTTACTGTGATTACCACTTTCTGTCTTAGAAGCAGGGGCTTATGAGAAGCACCTGAATGGAAGGATGCAAAATAGCTGCCATGAAATGTCTCCAACAGTCTCTCCTAAGATGTCACATCAAGGTGAGCATATTGACCCCCCCAGCCAACATAATATATGCCATATATTGTGTCTTATCTCGCTCTCTGAATTGCAGTGGAAAATGATCATTACTACAATAATAAAACATATTGTATAAGGTAAACCTCTGCTTGTACTGGTAACTACAGTGTTATTACAAGGGCAAGTAAATCCGACGTAATGTCAAGGTGTTGCCCGAATGGTTTATGATATGATGACTCACACTGACAGGTGACATAGGCAGGTATTTGGGAGGGGACTTTACAGCTCCTGGTGCCAAAAACAAAGAGTATAAAGCAGATACCATAGATATTACAGTCAGTCATAGACTAAATACACACTCACACCTGCTCAAATACCACTGTAAAGTTTATAAGTGAATTCACAATGGAGATCAACAGTAGGTGACCACATTGGTTTCAGAAATAAGTCAGATTGTATAGAAGTCTATGAGAAAATGTGACAACTTGATTTATTACCACAGTTGACAGTTTCCCCATGGGTTTATGGTCTAAATCACTGGTTTCAGTTTTTCTTACATACAGCGTGATGCTTATTTATAAATTAAGGTTCCATGTAGAGTAAAATAGACAATATAGCGAGGTATGCTTTAGAACATGGCTATCTTGTGATTGACAAGTCGCTAACGTGGTGACCTGTCATCAACTTGTTTTTGAGTGTGTTTTCAGTTCATTGTGGTCATCTAAAAATGTCTCATTTGTTTGGTTGCACTAAAGGACATTTGAAGGCGGCTGTTTATTTTTTCCAGTAAGTACTCTACATTCTACTTTGAGTTAGTCACAATTAGCATTGCAATTAATATCACACTCCATGTGAATTATGGATGCATAATTCCCATAATCCCCTCCTCCTCCCCAGATCCACCCTCTCATCCAACTATGGTCATTTGGGTCCAAAAACAAAACAAAAAAAACAAGATGACGATGGCACCAAATTCATGGCTTTAAAACCAATGGAGGACGTCACGTGGCCATGTACGTTCATCTCTTTTATACAGTCCATGTGTGGTGAACAGTGATGTGCTGCTTAAGAAAGTTCTCCGTCTCCGTGCTGCTATTTCCACTCATTAAGAGTGATCCAACCACAGCGCACCAAAGCTCTCATCAACAATAAACATCCAGAATCACTGGAAAACTTTGGCCATCACATAATGTTACAACCAACAGCACAATAGTCCAGTGTGAGCGGTGACACAACAAAAACGCAAAACCAGAATCAGATGACTGATTTTAGACGTGACAACTATAATATCAGATAATAACAATAGGCAGCTGTAGGCCCGTAGATGTCTGTATTTTCATATGAGCCATGAAAATGAACAACAGCAAAGCACGACTCAAATTCCGGATGACAAAACACCCAAATGTGTTACAACAAACCCAAATGTATATTATCTAATGTAATATTGATATGACAGGATATGTAAAATACCAGACACGATATTAAGTCGCTATATCACATGAATATTACAAGGATTGTATTATTCAGGTATAACATTTACAGGTTGCTGCTTTTACGCATCATCATGTGTTCGACTACGTTACTGAATGTCTCAAAAATCCTGCAATACAACCCACAGGCGACACAACCGTTCTTGGGATGTATAATTTAAAGGCCTACAATAAGTTCAAACAAGAGACGAAGAAGAAGAAGAGAAGGACATCCAGCACCACAAGCCCCTGCGCAGACACAACTCCTGCTCATGAGCACCGAGCTGTCATAACGAGCCTCACGCAAAACAATTTAAAGTCTGATTTGGGGTTGACGTCATCCTCATCCTCTAACACATCTCAGGCTGTGCAATTACCTTTCTCGGGATGAGGAAAAGGGGGAGGACAAGGAGGAGGAAGGTCGGTCGCTCGGTCGTCCCAACCCCCTCTCTCTGTCTGTCTGTGTCTGCGCTCCTCGGTGAAAACATCCAAAACGTGGGTCCCCCTTTTTCTTCTCCGGCGCACAGCTGGAGGCTCCCGCAGCAGAGGTCCACCCGGGTACACAAGTCCCCTCATTTCCATCTTTGCTCTTGTTGTTGTTGTTGTTTCTCCTGTCAGACACAAAGACAACACACACAGAGTGAGATTTAACTGTCTCTAAAGTTGATCTGCGGACGTGCGTGAAGACCTGCACAGAGAGGACAGAGGTGTGATAGATGTGTGGAGAAAGGTGGGACAACTTTATGTATCAGACTGCGCCACAGAGATACGAAACATCAATTATTTCAGATCATTTACCGCTTTTACGCACCACATTGATTTACAGTAAAATGCAATTATGACGTCACCCTTAAGCGAGACATAGGTAAGTTTATCTTCAGTCACATCTAACAACAGAACCAGACTCCCGAATCCTGCACAGAACAGCATTTAGTCACTGCACATTAACAATAACAACAGGGAGAAACGCAGGGACACTCCACAGGTCAGAGGTCACGCAGTTAAAACAAAAAGTACGTCATCGTCATTTCCACGTGTTTGTTTTATTTTCTTAGTCTTGTCATTTATAGCACACGTGTCCTGCTCTGACATATGTTTCAAACTACGTAAGCATCCTCCTTTTTTTTGGAAAGAAACGGGGTCGTTCGTGCAGCTGCGTCTCCTGCGTGAGCCTGCACGCGGCCTCACCGAGGAGATGCTTTGCTCGTGGGTCGGGTCACGCGTCATTCTCAGAAATGTAACTTTGGACTCGAGGTGTGTTCGTGTTGTTCGCTGCATGTCGTGAACTTTCTTTGACTTCTTCTACTTTCATTCTCTGCTGACGCCATCAGACGCAGAGGGACAGGGACATCTAAACAGTTTCATTTGAATTTCAGTGACGTCATTTTCTGCTCTCTGACGTGCACTTATTAAATATATTTTCCTGTCAAGCTTCGGTCCCTTGCAGCCTAAAAGTGGACTAATATTTCCTATTCCACGTCATATGTGAGTCTGTAGATGGAGGAGAACTAAACCTCCTCCATCTACAGACTACACATGGCTGCTGTTTGCTCTATACTGTAAATATAGTTTAGCATAAATTATGATTATTCACACTGATGCGCCATCAAACTGTGATGGGACAGCAGAGAGCAAACTGAGCGTAAAGTTGCTTGTGTTTTTCTTCTCGAAGTTAAATTGAATTACATCATCTTTTGTCCTTTTTACTCTGTGATTTAAGAAGCAAATGATCATCTCTGACTTTTGTTTTCATCGGTGTGATCACTTTGCGTGCACACGTCACTCATAATTCACATATAGAATTAGAGGCCAGAGTTTTTGCCGTGCCACAGAACTTGACCGAATCATCAAGCAGCACAAATTTAGTGTTTTTATTTTTGTCTTTTTTTTCCTTTGTTTTGTTTGACTCTGGTGGGTCAGGCTGAAAAGGATGTGGTCGTGTCCGGTTCTCTGTGTGCTCTTTGTGTGGGGGGGCACAGGGAACAGTGGTGGGCGATGCTTGAGGTGGATTAACTACTATTCACAAAACACGGGAAACACGTGTGCGTGTCTACAGTGTGTGTTAAAAGGGGGAGCCTATGATCGTACGGAGGCCACACACACACACACACACACACACACACACACACACACACAGTCAGTGTATGAGGCACCGATTGCAGATGTGTTTTTTTTATTCCTCTCTCTCCAAATCTGACAATTTGGGGTTTTCCCTCTGTTAAGATGGCCTGGTGGGGAATCCCTTGCATATGCACTTTGCTTACAGAGGTTGGTTGGTGTAAGTGTGTGTGTGTGTGTGTTTGTGCGTGTTAAAATTTTCCCACATTATTTTTTTAAGGTGATTAGTGGTTTGATGACGTCCAAGCAAAGTGGCACCCCACCCTCCAAAATAGACACACCATCCTCCACTGTTTTGCCCACGTGCAACTCGTTCATTGCAAGGGTCTCCCCGTGTTTACACTCTTTTTCGCTTTGATGGGGCCACTGTCACTTGTTCGGTGTGGGACGGGGGGATTTTGGGGTGTGTTTGGCTGAAATAATGACTTTGTATTGCAACCTTGCATGGTTTAAAGTTTTGGGTCCGACGATATGTTTGTTGACAGAAATACCAAAATGATTTTTTTTTTCACGCAAGAGTTTGTGCAAAACTTGGGTGCGACGTGGCTGCAGAGCTTCGCCACAATTTCTAACAAAGAAGAAAAATGTTGACTAGAAAAAAAAAAGACACGTAAAAGGGCTGAAAAGCAGCCGTGACAAAAACGCCACTGCTGTGGCAATGACGAAAATAACAAGAGCAAACGGGGACAACAATAAAGCCAAAAGAAAATTCGAGCAGAAAAAAAGGATAAAGCCCTAAAAAAAATGAAATATTGTAAAATTCCACGAGTGGAGCTTCCGTGTTCCAATGTCGATGTCTCTGCGCGGCGATTGCGCCCTCCGCAAATGCTTTTTGGGGTAAGGGCTTCCCAGTTTAATAGTTATGAACAGCAAGCCCAGACCGCAAAAAGATTCGTGAAGGACATTATCTGCTGCTGTTGCTGCTGCTGCTGCTGCTGCCGTCCGACGGAGACTCCGTGACACCCGGGGACTCTGCTCTCTTTTCGCTTCCGTGAATTTATCTCCCATCCCGGCTCGGTTGATTGTATCTCCAGCCATCGGCAACCCGAGGCGAGTATGCCCCTCCAACACACACACACACACACACACACACACACACACACACACACACACACACACACAACTGACTACGAGAGGAAGAGGATGGATGGAGAGAAAGAGAAATAGAGAAAAAAAAAAAAGTGGGGGGGGGGGTCTCCGGGTGCCAAGGCTGCTGCTGCAACTGAGAGCTGTCCAAGGTCCTTTCGCTTTGATTCCCCCACTCCTTCTCCAGTTTGAATTCTCCTCTATCTCCCCACTCGTCTCTCCCCCCCCCCTTCCTCTCTCACTCTCTGTCTCTCTCCCTCGTATTTCCCTTCTCCTTTTTCATTTTTTCCCATCCAAACGCTCGGATGTGCAAAGCCCGTATGATCACTGGGAGCTGTGCATCGATGCGTTTTGTTGTCAGTGCTCTCTCTCTCTCTCTCTCTCAGCCTCTCTCCCTCTCTGTATTATATCCCCTGGTCCGTGGTGTGTCTCCGTATAGTGAAGCGCTGGCTCTCTGCAGCCGCTCCAGAGCTCTGGGTGAGGAGAGAGCAAGGATGTAAACTGCTGGCAATAAATAGAGAGCAGGGAGGGATCCTATTGGTGAAACCAAACCTCGTCATCAACCAATCGGTGCCTCGCTCATATAGGGACCCCCCTTTTTGAAAAAAATAGACAGGGCTAACCAAATTGTGATCTATACCAGAGAAAGTGAATACTTATATGCATTGATGTGGGGATATGAGCATCTGATGCGGCTATTTGTTATTTTTCTTTCTTGCGTTTGCAGGGATTAACTGCGCTGCAAATGCGC